>NW_016107480.1:3440342-3454115 GCF_001604975.1 Cebus imitator | reverse complement strand
GTGGCATTTGTAAACTGTCATGGCACTGGGGGCAGTGTCTTCTAGCATGCTAATACATTATAATTAGCATATAAAGAGCAGTGAGGATGACCAGAGGTCACTTTTGTCACCGTCTTGGTTTTGATGGTTTTGGCTCCTTCTTTACCTCATGCTGTTTCATCAGCAAGGTCTGTGTGACCTGTACATTATACTGACCTTCCGCCTCATCCTGTGACTTAGAATGCCAAAGCTCCTGGGAATACAGCCCGAGTCTCAGCCTTATTTTACCCAGCCCCTGTTCAAGATGGAGTCACTCTGGTTCAAATGCTTCTGACAGAGCTTTTAAGGATATATGGAGTTGTGGGGAGTTGAGTCTGTTTTCTTGTCGCATCAGAAACACGTCAGAAAACATCTTTGAAGTTTAAGGTGCCAGCAAGTGTCCCTTAGCATTCTAAGTCCACATGTTGTGCCCCATGCAATATCACTGGCATACACTAACAAATTATTCTTTGTTTACCTGAAAGTCAACTATAAGTGGATGTTCATACAGTATTTTATCTGGAAACTATATTTGATGGTCAAATAGGTTTGGTAAATACTGAGTTAAAGAAAGTTGAACTAATACCTTTGCTGCTGGTCTTCACAGAGCTACTAATATGTTCTTGTATATAATATTTCTCTGAGAGGGGAATCACGAATGCAATTTTGGGCAGGTGCAGTGACTCATGACTGTAAGCCCAGCACTTTGGGAGGCTGAGGTAGGTGGATCACCCGAGGTCAGGAGTTCAAGAGAAGCCTGGCCAACACGGTGAAACCTTGTCTCTACTAAAAATACAAAAACTGGCCAGGCACAGTGGCAGGCACCTGTAATCCCAGTTACTTGGGAGGTTGAGGCAGGAGGACCAGTTGAGCCTGGGAGGTGGAGGTTGCTGTGAGCTGAGATTGCGCCACTGCACTCCAGCCTCGGCAACAGAGCAAGACTCTGTCTCAACAACAACAACAACAACAAAAAGCATTTTTTCCCAAGCATATTTGAACAAAAATTCCTTTTTTCAGTGAGCATTCTCAGAAAGCTAATCTAAAGGGCAGTTGTTCAATTATCGCTGGAAGTTCTCTATTTACTAAGTTTTTATGATTTCCTATCAGATTCCGATCAAATCATTTCCCCATTAAATATCATTAAATCATTCCTTCCAAGAGAAAGTATGAAATCCCTAGCATGAAACACACAGCCCTTCCCAGTCTGTTATCCAGCTTCCCAGCTTCACTCCTGGCTCCTCTCACGCACCATCCTGCCGAAGTGTCCCACGGAGCTCCCCTCTCCTGGCTGAACCTTCCACGCTATTTCAATCTCCTGTGATCTTTGCACATGTTTCCTCTTCCAGAAAGACCTACCCGCAGCTCACTCTCTTCTCCCGGAGCCTACCGCTCTCACCTTTAAGACTGGTGAGTGGAGCTGTTCCTGACTTCCCACCGACAATGGTTAGTCATTTATTCCTTCCTCCTTCCAGAGCTTTGTACATTTCCTGTGGGTATTTACCTCCCTGCATTATAGTTACTCATTTGCAGGTCTGTCTCCCCTAGAAAACAGCCAGCTTTTCAAAGGCATAGCTTTATCTTATTCACCTTTTAGTCCTCAGCTCATAGCATGGAATATCACACATAGTAGATGCTCAACAACGATGGATGAATGAGTGAACAGTAGATGTGATTAAAACGTAGGTGCAATGAAATTAGGTAGATTTCTGCAAACATAGTATCTATCTGTGGGTCCTTGCTATCCAATTGATTGTGATTATATGATAAATTAATCACCATGTCTTAGTTACATAGTAACATATTAAAAGAGGTTTACTAGCATTTAATGAACCTGTTTTCATCCAAATGTGAGGTATTATTATTCCTACTTTAAGAGGCATGAAGGTATAAGAAGTCATACCCAGATGAGAGTAAACCCTCTTTAGGCATTAGTCTGTTCTTGACTGGTTTGACCACCTTTAGTTTAATTGGAGACCATAAATGCTAATAATTAGTGAGGTATCTGTCATTAAGGATATGCAAAGAATTACTTCAAAACTCAGAACTTTATGAATTCAACAAAAGAACTAATTACAAACAATGAACCTGCACTGTGGAATGAACAACATACAATTTTCTAATAGCAGACACATAGTCAGGTACCTGTAACCCCTTCTCAACTGAAATTTGCTCTCATAAAAAGTTCTGATATATAGAGATTTATTTTAATACGGTTTCAACAATAAGAGAGTTTCACTTCAAGTACATGAAAATTATTACTCCCTCTATCAGGGAAATGCAGAAAAAGAGAAAATTAGAGACTGAGAAAAGAAAAAGGAAGTAAAATGAATAATAGCAAGCACAGTACTTGGTAGCAGTAGCACCTCAAGAGGTGTTTGTCCACCACATGTTCTCACTTATAAGTGGAGTTGAACAGTGAGAACACACGGACACAGGGAGGGGAACATCACACACCGGGGCCTGTTGGGGGTGGGGGGCTAGGGGAGAGAGCATTATGAGAAATACCTAATGTAGATGACGGGGTGATGGATGCAGCAAACCACCATGGCACATGTATAGTATATAACAAAACTGCACTTTCTGCACATGTACCCCAGAACTTAAAGTATAATTTTTAAAAAGAGGTGTTTGTTGAGTTGAGCTGGATTGAGATGGGGACACAGAAGTTTGCGCAATGAAGCAAAGAAAAAAATTCTTTTACCTTTTATTTTAGGTTCAGGGGTACATATGCAAGTTTGTTTATATAGGTAAGCTCATGTCACAGGGGTTTGTTATATAGATTATTTTGTCACCCAGGTACTAAGCCTAGTACCCAGCAGCTATTTTTCCTGATCCTCTCCCTCCTCCCACCCTCCACCCTTCAGTAGGCCCCACTGTGTGTTGTTCCTCTCTTCATGTCCATGTGTTCCCATCATTTAGCTCCCATAAGTGAAAACATGCAGTATTTGGTTTTATGTTCTTGCGTTAGTTTGCTAAGGACAATGGCCACTAGCTTCATCTAAGTTCCTGCAGATGACCTGATCTTGTTCTTTTTTATGGCTGCATAGTATTCCGTGGCATATATGCACTACATTTTCTTTATCCAATCTGTCCTTGATGGGCATTTAGGTTGATTCCATGACTTTGCTATTGTGAATATTGCTGTAATAAACATTTGCATGCATGTGTCTTTATGATAGAATGAGTTATATTCCTCTGGGTATATACTCAGTAATGGGACTGCTGGGTTGAATGATAGCTCTGATTTTAGGTCTCTAAGGAATCACCACGCTGTTATCCACAATGGTCGAAGTAATTTACACTTCCACCAATAGAGCGTAAGAGTTCCCTTCCAAGGAAAAAAACAAGCTGAGGGAAAGTAAAACTAGGCCTTAGAAATGCACTATCGGATATATTAGGAATGAGAAGGCTATGATCCGTACAAGAGGGTCCGACAGCAAATAGAAGCCATGAAGCCACTGAGGGCAGAGAGGGATCATTGTTGCAGAGCAGTAGGAAGCTGCTCAGAGAGGTGGCCTATCTGATCAGCAAAGCTTTGCCCATCGTGAGCATTCAAGCAAGGCTTTATCTCTGGAGTTCTATAGGGATTCTGAATTTGGGGAATAAATTGCTTTGCAACATAAAATGAAAAAGACTCTCACCACGGAGTAGAGCCCCGGAAAGACGGGGGCAGCCTCAGGGCATTTTTCACAGAAAGCCTGGATGGCTTATAGTGAGCAAAAAAGGATGAATAGGAGGTAACTTTACAGACTCCACAGTCTGCATGGGGTATGTAAGACAGCATGGAAATTGTCCTTATGAATGGGTTGTCATTCTGGTTTGATTTCAGCCACATATACGTTAGTAATAACGACCGCTAATCCTTCCTGTTCCAAGCTTGTTTTCCAAGGGCTTTACATGTAATAAACCATTCAACCCAATTAACAATCTCAGCATTATATTTATTTTATGAACAAGGAAGCTGATATGTGGAAAGACAGTTCGGCTAGTAAGTAGTGGATTAGCAGTGGGAACCCAGTCAATGTGACTGCTGCACCCACAGATACCTCCAGCCTGGGGTTCTTTTTTTTGAGACAGAGTCTTGCTGCTTTGCCCAGGTTAAAGTGCAGCAGTGCCAACTCAGCTCACTGCAGCCTCCTCTTCCCAAGTTCAAGCGATTCTCCAGCCTCAGGCTCCCAAGTAGCTGGGACTACAAGCACTTGCCACCATGCCTGGTTATTTTTTGTATTTTTAGTAGAGATGGGGTTTCATCACGTTGACCAGGCTGGTCTCAAACTCTTGACCTCAAGTGATCCACCTGCCTTGGCCTCCCAAAGTGATGGGATTACAGGCATGAGCACTGCTCCTGGCCAAGCTGGGCTTCTTATAGTAACTGCCCGCCTCTCTTCCTAGTCAGGTATTAGGAATGACCAAGGTGGTGACTTGCAGAGACCTGTCATAAGGGCTGTCCAGCACAAATGTACCAGTGGTCATGTCTGTGCTAAGCCACGTCCTAGTATGGAACTTGCTCACTAGGGGCCACTGACAGGAACATGACCCAGGGTGGGTGAACATCAAGCCCACCCCCTCGCTCGCAGTGATCACTCAAAAGATGGGATAAAAATTCAGTCTGGGGAGTCTGAGCCGTTCCCTGTGATCTTTCAAGCTGAGACTGAGAAAAGTTATCTTTTCATCTCTGCTTGCAAGTCTTTCAGGATGTGACTTTGTCACTTGCTGCTGGCTACATTTCCTGCTGGGCAGAGAATGTCCGTCTCTATTAGCAGAGAAGGAAGCTTAAGTGGAGCAAAGGAGAAAGAGGTTGGGGGGGCGGGGTGAGCTGACACTGTTTGGAGTCCTGGTTCCAGTTCCTGGAACCCAGCGTGGCTCTGAGTCCTGCTGATGGTCTTTTGAGCCACCTCTGTGTTCTTCAGCTAAATCATTCTTTTTGTTTAACGTGGTTTGGGTTGATTTTCTATCATTTGCTGCTCAAAGTGTCCTAACTCAACACTCTTCTCTCAATATGCAGCTCTGCCAGCCCTGTCTTTGTTCAAGAGGTGGTCTGCTGAGGTGCGACTGCATTCCACGTAAACCACAGGCCATGCCAGTCCACGTCCTGTGCCAATCCACATGTGTCTGCGGCACACGGTCTGCATTCTGATCTATGTATTGCAGAGGACATTTCAGTCATGTATACCTTCAATTTTCAAAGCTTAGCTTTTCAGACATATATAGTTTACATTTATGTTGCCTTCGCTTTAGATATGTAAAAGGAAAATTGTATTTTGAGGCCAAAAATCACTAAGCTACAGGGAAAAGTCAAGCTGGGAACTGCTTAGGGCAAACCTGCCTCCCATTCCATTCAGTCATCCTTCTGCACACTGAGATAAATGCATATCTGATCGCCTCCTTCGGAAAGGCTAACAGAAACTTGAAAGAATGCAGCTGTTTGTCTCTCACCAATCCGTGACATGGAAGCTCCCTCTGAGCTTGAACTGTCCCGCGCTTCTGGATGGAACCAATATATATCTTACATCTGCTGATTGATGCCTCATGTCTCCCTAAAATGCATAAACGCAAGCTCTACCCCAACCGCCAAGGGTACATGTCATCAAGACCTCCTGAGGCTGTATCACGGGTGCACGTCCTCAACCTTGGCAAAATAAACTTTCTAAATTAACTGAGACCTATCTCAGATCTTCGGGGTTCACAGATAGCTCCGTTCTAAGTGCTACTACACAAACCCAAGAAAATGTAGAACTTCAGGAAGGACTCAAAAGTGTGGGTACGTTTTCTTTCCTGTGCTGAAAAGCTTTAATCCTTGTCTTTCGGCAGCAAATGAGTAACTTGCACATAAAATGCAGGCTGGAGAATTTTTTCCTCCAAGTCTGCCGCTCTCTGATTGATAGTCTCTGGTTATCACAGCAGGGGCTAAAAATCAGCTACTTCCTTCCTCCCTCTTTGGAATCACACATAGTGGAGTATTTAATCTCCACTATATGTGACCCATAGTATGACTGAATATTTTGCCTAAGGTATAGTTGATTAATAGGTAAGTAGGTTTTTCTCTTCTTCAGTTTATATCCAAGTAGTCAACAGTGTCTCGAAATATGTACACAGAAATCAAAGGACCAGAAAATATAAAGCAGTGAGCACATAAGTCAAAGTAAAGACGACGACCAATAAAAGTGGAGAGTTAACTGCCTTATATTATTTTTTCTCATAGCTTTGAATAAAAAGCAAAACTGTAGATTCTAGCCAAGTTCCATCTCACTGGGTTCTGCCTTTTTCTTGTGTGGCTTTGTACATGGAAAACTGACAGAGGCCTCTCCTAACGAGGGCCACATCTCCTCTGATTAATTTCCAGCTTCTGACCATGAGCATGGGGAGCACCCATGACTTCCCTCCCTGGCAGCTCTGGAGGTAAGCCTGCCCAGCAAAGCAATCTAGAAAGTGATTTCGTTTTTCTGAGCAATGCAGAAGAAATCCTCTTATAATGACTTAAGTAAGCTGTCAGTCGAGTGGTACTTATTGAGAGCCACCTTCAGGACATCAGGAAGGAAACTAATGCAGGAGACGAGAGAGGAAGCCAGGGCCAAGGGCATCGGCGGCCCCTGAAGGGCCTAAGTAAAATTGCCAAGTGGGAGAACTGTCCCTGCCTTCTTCTTTTCTTTTTTTATTTATTTCATTTCTTTTCTGATTTATTTTTTTTAAGGGGTTGAGTCTCACGTGTTGCCCAGGCTGTGGTCAGACTCCTGGGCTCAAAGGATCCTCCTGCCTCCGTCTCCTGAGTAGCTGGAACTGCAGGTACACAGCACCGTGCCTGGTGCCTCCTTTCCTCATGGTATCTTGCTCTCTCTGCACCTGTTCCTTTTCTGCTATAACCAGTCGTTTCATGCTGTCCTACTCCCTCTCCTAGCCTCGCCATTCATTCATTCATTCCTAAAGGCACATATGTATTCATTCAAAATATATATATATTGGCTACACACTGTGTTCTAGGCAGCGGCGATACAGCAGTGAATAAGAAAAATCCCCAGTCCACAGGAGTTTTTACCTTAGTGATGGTAGACAGAGAGGAAGAAACACACAATAGGTGTTTTCACACAATGTTGATAAATGCTGTGGAAAAAAATAAACTAGACTGAAGGGGGCAGAGAGTAGTAGAGTATGCTTTTTTTTTTTTTTTTTTTTTTTTTTTTTTTTTTTTTTTTTTTGAGGGTCATCAAAGAAAGCCTTGCTGAAAACATGATTTTGGGGCAGAAATACAAAAGAAGTGAGGTGGCTAAGACCTATGGATGTGGGATTCTGGGGTAAGAGGGTTCAGCCAGAGGAAACCATATATGTCAAGGCCATGAGGCAGGACAGTGCTCAGGATGTTTTAGGAACTGTAACAAATCCAGTGAGGCTGGAGTCCTGCGAGTGAGGAGGTGGGAGGAAATCCCCATGTGCATGTAAATCTAAGACCTTCGCAGCACCTTGTTCTCTGTGAAAGGGTAGGCTAGAAGAAAAGCTCCCTGTGTAACAAAAAGAGCAAACAAGAAATTGATCTCTACCAAGGAAACAGGGTGAAAGAGTCTCTCATGAGAATTTGTGCCACTAAATTTGTCTATATATGAATCTGGGCTTTGAATGTGAACATGTGTGCAACTGCTAAATCCCCAAGTCGAAAAATTAAATGACAGTGGTCTCCGTTTATCAGTACCACACAGGGCCAAAACCAAATAAGTGAAAATCGTCCTCGGAGGAAAATATCCTCATCTCAGTCTTCCCAATATTCTCACAGATTCAGTTCTGCCAGATATGAGTTCACAATTAAGATGTGTGAAGCATCTAAGGAAGGAAGCTCAAGAACAAGAGTCAGTAGAAACCGCAGACAAAAGATTTAGAGCTCCTAATGACTGCACATGTTGGAATTATGAGATATATATTTTTAGAGTATAAAATAACTGTGTAAAATGTTTAACCCAACTAAAGTTGGGATTTTAAAATATCAAAGGAAAAAGCGCTATTAAATATGCCTAGGCAAATTTGAAAAAGAACCTAATAGAAATTATAGGTAAAAAGATGGTGGTGGTTGAAAGAAGAAACTGAATAGCTATATATATAAAAAAAGAGATAAGTGATAGTTGAAAAGACAATTGGTGAAGTGGTAGATAGATCTGAAGATATTGTGCATAACTTGACACAAAACAAAAGCAAATGAAACATATAAAAGAAAGATTAAGAGATAGGCAGTTTAGAGTGAAAGAAAGATCCTAAATCAATATTCTCTTTATATATATAAGTTTTTCAAGAAGGCAGGGAGTGGAAGAGCCAAAAGCCTGCAGCACCTGGTATCCCCACGTGGTCTCCCATCCAAGTACTAACCAAGCTCGACCCTGCTTAGCTTCTGAGATCAGATGAGATCGGGTACATTCAGGGTGGTATGGCTATAGACCTAAATCAATATTCTAAACTTTCATCTTAAGACATTGAAAAAAGTACATTAAACTAAGCCTAAAAAGCAAAGCAAATAGAAGGAAGGAAACAATAAAGATTAAATAAGAAATTAGTGAAATATTGAATACAAAAATAATAGAGAAAGTCAATGAAACCAAAGGATGGTTCCTTGAAAAGATTAAAAAATTGACAAAACTTAAGCTTCATTAACCAAGTAAACAAAGAGAGGATAATTAAATGACTAGAATCAGAAATGGAAAAGGGGAGATTACCATCAATCTTACACAAATAAAAGGTTCATAAAGGATACTAAAACCAATTGTATGCCACTAAATTAGATAACTTAGATGAAATGGATAAATTGCTGAATCTGACTATTGAAACTGACAAGATGAAACAAATTTGAGTAGATACATACAAATAAAAAGATTGAATTTGTAATTTTTAAAAAAACTAAGACTGTACCTTCAGGGATCATTTTTGTAGTTTGTTGTTAGAGAAACTTCTTTGAATGTTTGGAGCATGAAAGGTCTCATGTTAATAATCTAACATCACACCTAGAGTAACTAGAAAAGCAAGAACAAACTAACCCAAAGTCTACTAGAAGAAAATAAATAACTAAAATCAGAGTAGAACTGAATGAAATTGAGAACCAAAAATTCACACAAAGGATCAATGAAACCAAAAGTTGGTTCTCTGAAAGGATAAATAAGATTGATAGATCACTAGCTAGATTAACAAAGAAGAGAGAAGATCAAATAACGATATTCGGAAATGACAAAGGTGACATTACAACCAATCCTACATAAATACAAAATATTCTGAGACACCATTATAAACATGTTTACGCTCACAAACCAGAAAATGTAGAGGAAATGGATTAATTTGTGGAAAAAACCTCCCGAGATTCAATCAGGAAGAAATTGAATCCCTGAACAGACCAATATTGAGTTACAAAATTGAATCAGTAATAAAAAACATACCAATCAAAAAAAGCCCTCGACTGGATGAATTCACAGATGAATTCTACCAGATATGCAAAGAAGAGCTAGTATCAATTCTACTAAAACTATTACAAAAAATCAAGGAAGAGGAATTCCTCCTTAACTCATTCTATGAAACCAGCATCACCCTGATACCAAAACCTGTCAAAGACATATGAAAAAAAAACAAACGAACAACAGGCTAATATCTGTGATGAACATAGATGCAAAAATCTTCAAAAAAATGCTAGCAAACTGAGTCCAGCAGCACATCAGAAAGTTAATTCACTATGACCAAGTAGACTTCATTCCTGGAATGCAAGGTTGGTTCAACATACACAAGTCAATAAATGTGATCCACCATATAAACAAAATTAAAAAACATGTGATCATCCAATAGACACAGAAAAGGCTTTTGATAAAATCCAACATCCCTTAATGATATAAACTCTCAACAAACTAGGCATCAAAGGAACATACCTCAAAATGAGAGCTATCTATGACAAACCCACAGCTAACATCATACTGAATGGGCAAAAACTGGAAGCATTCCCCTTATGAACAAGGCAAGGATGACCACTCTTACCACTCCTATTCAACATAATACTGAAAGTCTTAGCCAGAGCAATCAAGCAAAAGAAAGAAAAAAAGGCACCCAAATAGGAAAAGAAGAAGTCAAATTGTCTCTGTGCTGATGATATAATTCTATACCTAGAAAACCCTAGAGACCCCACCAAAAGAATTTTAGAACAGATAAATGATTTCACCCAAGTTTCAGGATACAAAATCAATGTGCAAAAATCAGTAACATTTCTATACACCAATAGCATTCAAGCTGAGAGACAAATCAATAATGCAATCCCATTTACAATAACCACAAAAAATATAAAATACCTAGGGCTACATCTAACCAAGGAAATGAAAGATCTCTACATGGAGAACTGCAAAACACTGCTGAAAGAAATCATAGATGACACAAACAAATGAAAAAACGTTCTATACTCATGGATTGGAAGAATTAATATCATTAAAATGGCCATACTACCCAAAGCAATCTATAGATTCAACACTATTCCTAACAAACTACCAAGATCATTTTTTTACAGAATTAGAAAAAATATATATTCTAAAATTCACAGGGAACTAAAAAAGAACCTGAATAGCCAATGGAATCCTAATCAAAAAGAACAAAGCTGAAGGCATCACACTACCCAACTTCAGACTCTGCTATAACACTACAGGAACGCAAATGGCATAGTACTGGTACAAATACAGACATAGAGACCAATGGAACAGAATTGAACAGAAAGCCACACACCTACAACCATCTGATCTTCAACAAAGCTGACAAAAATAAGCAAACAGGAAAAGACAGTCTATTCAATAACTGGTGCTGGGATAAGTGGTGAGCCATATGCAAAAGAATGAAACTGGACCCCTACCATTATTCATATACAAAAATTAACTCAAGGTGGGTTAAACATTTGAATGTAAGACATGAAAGTATAAACATCCTAGAGGAAAACCTAGGAAATACCCTTCTCGACACAAGCCTTGGCAAAGAATTTATGGTTAAATTCTCAAAAGCAAATTGCAACAAAAACAAAAATTGGCAACTGGTATCTAATTAAACTAAAGAGTTTCCACACAGTGAAAGAAACTATAATAAAAAGAGTAAACAACCAACTGATGGGAGAATATATTTGCTAACTGCATCCAATAAGGGTCTAAAATTCAGAATCTGTAAGGAACTTAAACAAATCAACAACCAAAAAACAACCCCATTTAAAAGTAGGCAAAGGACATGAACAGACACTTATCGAAAGAAGACCTACAAGCAGCCAACAAGCATATGAAAAATGTTCATCACTAATCAGTAGAGAAATGCAATTCAAAACTGCAAATCAAAACCTTTTCATAGCAGCCATTCTGACTGGCTGATATTACTACATCTCATACCAGTCAGACTAGCTACTACTAAAAATCAGACAAAAAAAGATGCAGAAGAGGCTGCAGAGAAAAGGGGATGCTTACACACTGTGGGTGAGAATATGAGTTAATTCAGCCACTGTGGAAAGCAGTTTGGAGATTTCTCAAAGAACTTACATCAGCACGCGACCCAACAATTCCATTACTAGAGAAATACTCACAGGAAAATAAATTATTCTACCAAAAAGACACATGCATTTGTATGTTCATTGCACCACTATTCACAATAGCAAAGGCATGGAGTCAACCTAGGTGCCCATCAATGGTGGGCTGGATAAAGAAAACAGGGTACACATACACCACGAAATACTATGCAGCCATAAAAAGAGGGAAATCATATTATTTGCTGCAACATGAATGCAGTTGGAGACCATTATCCTAAGTAAATTTACACAGTAACAGAAAACCAAATACTGCATGTTCTCACAAGTGGGAGCTAAACACTGAGTACACAAGGACATAAAGATGAGAGCAATGGATTCTGGGGACTGCAGGAGTGGGAGGGGCAGGAGGTAGGTGAGGACTGAGAGACAGCCTACTGCATGCTGTGCTCACTGTCTGAGTGACAGGATCATCTGTTCTCCAAACCTAAGTGTTGCACACTGTTCCTCTATGACAAACCTGAACATGTACCCCCTGAATCTAAAATAAAAGCTGATATACCTTTGTAAAAAACTACCCACAAGGAAAAGTCCAGGCCCAGGTGGCTTCACCACTGAAATTGATCAAACATTAAGGAATTAATACCAATAATTCATAATCATTTTCCAAAAAATAGAAGAGGAAGGAACACTTCCCAGCTCATTCTATGTGTCTGGTACTAACCAGATTAAGAGTAAACTAGACAAAGGCATTGCAAGAAAATCAAAGAACATTATCTCATGAATTTGGATGCAAAAATTCTCAACAAAATACTAGCAAACCACATCTAGCAATGGATGAAAAGAATGATGCACCATTACAAGTGGGATTTATCCTAGGATATAAGGTTGGTGTACCATCCAAAAATCAACTAATGAAAAACACCACAGCAATAGAATAAAAAGCAACATCCACAAGATCATCTTAATAGATGCAGAAGAGGGGGTTGGGAAATCCCAACATCATTTTATGATTAAACACACTCAACAGGCTGGGAATAGAAGATAATCTATTCACCCTGATAAAGGGCATCTATGAAAAAACTCACAGCTAAAATTGTAATTAATGATGAAAGACAGGATGCTTTCCCCCCAAGATTAATAAGAGTACAAAGATGTCTGTTCTCACCGCTTTCATTCAACATAGAATAGCTATAGCAGTTAGACGAAAAGAAAAGTCATCCATATTGGAAAGGACAAAGTAAAACTAACGTTTCATAGGTAATACAATCTTGTATATCGAAAATCCTAATGACTTTGCTCAAAATTACTAGGACTAATAAATGTGCTCATCAAGGTGATGAACATAAGATCAATACACAAAAATCAATTGTATTTGTGTACTTTCTCATGAGTAATCCAAAAATACATTCTTTAAAAAAAAATCCATTTACAATAGCTTCAAAAAGAATAAAACATGAAGGAACAAACTTAACAAAAGAAGTATACAATGTACACTTCTGAAACTCTAAAACATTGTGGAAAAAAGTTCAAGAAGATTAAATAAATGAAAGAACATCTGACATTCATGAATTGGAAGAATTACCATTGTTAAGATGGCAATATTCCCAAATTGATGTATAGATACAAAGCAATTTCTATCAGAATCCCAGAGCTGACTTCTTCGCAGAAATTGACAAGCTGATTCCAAAATTTGTATAGGATTACAAATGACCCCAAATAGCCAAGACAATTTTGAAGAAGAACAACAAAGTTGTCAGACTCACATTTCCTGATTTCAAAGCTTTTACAAAGCAACAGTAATCAAGATAGTGTGGTAGTAGCATAAGGATAGACATATAGGTCCATGGACTTGAATTGAGAATCTAGAAATAAAACCATGTGTCTATGGTGACATGATTTTTGAAAAAGGTAAAACACCATTCAATGGGGAAAAAATAGTCTTTCCAACAAATGACACTGGGACCAGTGGATAAACATATGCAAAAGAATGAAACTGAACTCTTATCTCACACCACACACAAAAATTAACTAGAAATAAATAACAGTCATAAATAAGAGTTTTATAGTTAAGAAAACTGAGGGGTAAGACTTCATGACCTTAGATTTGACAGCAGATTCTTATATGTGACAACAAAAGCAACAAAGAAAATATACATAAATTGGAGTTCATAAATATTAAAAACTTGCACTTCAAACGATACAATTAAGAAACTGAAAAGACAATGTCTTCCACAACATGGAAGAAAATATTTGCAAATTAT
>NW_016107480.1:3434278-3439100 GCF_001604975.1 Cebus imitator | reverse complement strand
TTTTTTTGAGACAGAGTCTTGCTCTGTTGCCCAGGCTGGAGTGCAATGGCATGATTTCAGCTCACTGCAACCTCTGCCTCCCAAGTCAAGTGATTCTTGTGCCTCAACCTCCTGAGTAGCTGGGACTACAGGCACCTGCCACCATGCCTGGCTAATTTTTGTATTTTTAATAGAGATGGGGTTTCACCATTTTGGCCAGGCTGGTGTTGAACTCCTGACCTCATGATCCGCCCACCTTGGCCTCCCAAAGTGCTGGGATTACAGGCATGAGCCACCATGCCCACCCTCTTTCTATTTTCATGTGGCCTTCTTCTCTGTGTGTCTTCCCCGCTTCTATAAGAACACTCACTACTGGATAGAGGGCCCATGCTAATCCAGTATGACCCCATCTTAACTAATTACATGTGCAAAGGCCTTATGTCCAAATATGCTCACATTCTGAGGTTCCAGGTAGATGGGATTTGGGGAGGACACTGTTCAACCCCCTATAGAATGACTGCTCACAGGTAGAGTTTCTTTTTGAGGTTATAAAAATGTTCTAAAATTGGCTGTGGTAATGGTAGCACACATCTGTGAATATATTTAAAAACATTTAAATAGAAAAAGATCAGATCCAAGATGGCCAAATAGGAACAGCTCTGGAATGCAGTTCACAGCAAGAACGCAGAGGGTGAGTGATCACCGCATTTCCAAACGAGTTCTTACCGCCCACAAATGGGGCAAGGAAAAGAGCATCTGCCATTACCAAGGCAGTCCACCACTACCGAGGCAGTCCACCATTACTGAGGCAGTCCGCTATTACCAGGGCAGTTCTAATTATACCTCTATAAACAAAACTGCAAGGAAGTTCACACAGCAGCAGGGCAGAGCCCATGGCAGCTCAGCAAGGCTTCTGCTGGCAGATTGTGATTAGGCTACCTCCTCGCTAGGCAGGGCATCTCTGAAAAAAGGCAGCAGCACATCAGGAACTTATAAATAAAGCCCCACCTTCCCAGGACAGAGCACCAGGGGAAAAAAGGTGGTTATGCGATCTGCTGCAGAAGACTAAAACATACCTGCTCAGCAGCTCTGAACAGAACAATGGAGCTCACAGCTCAGCATGTGAGCTCCTGTAAGGGTAAGACTGTCTCCTCAAGCAGCTCCTCAACCCCCATAAATCCAAAGAGACACCTCATAAAGGAGAGCTCAGGCTGACATCTGACGGGTATCCTTCTGGGACAAAGATAAGAGAAGAAACTGGCTGCAACCCTTACTGTTCTGCAGCCACCACAGGTGATCCCCAGGCAAGCAGGGTCTGGAGTGGACCTCCAGCAGTCCTACAGCAGAGAGGCCTGACTGTTAGGAGGAAAACTAAGAAACAGAAAGAAATAGCTTCATCATCAACAAAAGGACGTCCACTTAGAGACGCCATCCAAAAGTCACCAACTACAAAGACAAGAGGTAGATAAATCCACAAAGATGGGAAGAAACCAGTGCAAAAAGGATGAGAACACCCAAAACCAGAACACCTCTCCTCCTCCAAGGAATCACAACTCCTCACCAGCAAGGGAACAAGGCTGGATGGAGAATGAGTATTGAATTGACAGCAACAGGCTTCAGAAAGTGGGTAATAACAAACTTTTCTGAGCTAAAAGAATATGTTCTAACCCAATGCAAAGAAACTAAGAACCTTGAAAAAAGGTTTGATGATTTGCTACCAAGAATAAACAGCTTACAGAAGAATATAAATGAATCGATGGAGCTAAAAGACACAACACGAGAACTTCGTGAAGCATACACAAGTTTCAATAGCTAAATCGACCAAGCAGAAGAAAGGATATCAGAGATTGGAGATCAACACAATGAAATAAAATGAGAAGGTAAAATTAGAGAAAAAAAAGAGTGAAAAGAAATGAACAAAGCCTCCAAGAAATATGGGACTATGTGAAAAGACCTAATCTACGTTTGATGGATGTACCTGAATGTGACAGAGAGAATGAATCCAAGCTGGAAAATACTCTTCAGGATATTATCCAGGAGAACTTTCCCAACCTAGCAAGGCAGGCCAATATTCAAGTCCAGGAAATACAGAGAACACCACAAAGACACTCCTTAAGAAGAGCAACCCCAAGGCACATAATTGTCAGATTCACCAGGGTTGAAATAAAGGGAAAAATGCTAAGGCAGGCAGAAAGAAAGGTCGGGTTACCCACAAATGGAAGCCCATCAGACTCACAGCAGATGTCTCCGCAGAAACCCTACAATCCAGAATAGAGTGAGGTCCAATATTCTACATCCTTAAAGAAAAGAACTTTCAACCCAGAATTTCATATCCAGCCAAACTAAGCTTCATAAGCGAAGAAGAAATAAAATCCTTTATGAATACGCAATTGCTCAGAGATTTTGTTGCCACCAGGCCTGCTTTACAAGAGCTCCTGAAAGAAGCACTAAACATAGCAAGGAATAACCAGTAACAGCCACTCAAAAAACATACCAAATGTTAAACAGCATCAACACAATGAAGAAACTGCATCAACTAACGGGCAAAACTACCAGCTAGCATCAAAATGGCAGGAATAAATTCACACATAACAATATTAACTTTAAATGTAAATGGGTTAAATGCCCCAATCAAAAGACACAGACTGGAAAATTGGATAAAAAGTCAAAATCCATTGGTGTGCTGTATCCAGGAAACCCATTTCACATGCAACGATACACATAGGCTCAAAATAAAGGGATGGAGGAAGATTTACCAAGCAAATGGAGAGCAAAAAAAAAAGAAAAGCAGGAGTTGCAATCCTAGTCTCTGATAAAGTAGGCTTTAAACCAACAAAGATCAAAAGAGACAAAGAAGGGCATTACATAATGGTACAAGGATCAATGCAACAAGAAGAGCTAATAATCCTAAATATATATGCACCTAATACA
Source organism: Cebus imitator (assembly GCF_001604975.1). Taxonomy (NCBI): domain Eukaryota; kingdom Metazoa; phylum Chordata; class Mammalia; order Primates; family Cebidae; genus Cebus; species Cebus imitator. The sequence goes on along the minus strand of NW_016107480.1, from coordinate 3,436,190 downwards.
GGAGCATCCAGGTACGTAAAGCAAGTTCTTAATGACCTACAAAGTGACTTAGACTCCCACACAATAATAGTGGGAGACTTTGACACTCCACTGTCAATATTAGACAGATCAACCAGACAGAAAATTAACAAGGATATCTGGCACTTGAACTCAGACCTGGAACAAGCAAACCTAATAGACATTTAGAGAATTCTCCACCCCAAATCCACAGAATATACATTCTTCTCAGCACCACATCACACCTACTCTAAAACTGACTAAACAATTGGAAGTAAATCACTCCTCAGCAAATGCAGAAGAATGGAAATCATAACAAACAGTCTCTCAGACCACAGTAGAATCAAATTAGAACTCAGCACTAAGAAACTACCTCAGAACCTCACAACTTCATGGAAACTGAACAACTGGCTCTTGAATGTTGATTGGATAAACAATGAAATGGAGACAGAAGTAAAGATGTTCTTCGAAACCAAGAAGAACAAAGATAAAATGCACCAGAATCTCTGGCACACATTTAAAGCAGTGCCTAGAAGAAAATTTATAGCAATAAATGCCCATATGAGAAACAAGGTAAGATCTAAAATCAACACCCTATCATCAAAATTGAAAGAATTAGAAGAGCAAGATCAAAAAAACTCAAAAGTTAGCAGAATTCAAGAATAACTAAGATCAGAGCAGAACTGAAGGAGATAGAGACACAAAAAACCCTTCCCTTCAAAAAATCAATAAATCCAGGAGCTGGTTTTTTGAAAAGATCATCAAAATAGATAGACCACTACCCAGATTAATAAAAAAGAAAGAGAATAATCAAATAGATGCAATAAAATGATAAAGGGGCTATCCCCACAGATTCCACAGAAATACAAACTACCATCAGAGATTACTACAAACAACTCTATACACACAAACCAGTAAACCTGGAAGAAATGGATAAATTCCTGGACACTTGCCTCCTCCCAAGCCTAAACCAGGAAGCAGTTGAAACCCTGAATAGAACAATTACAAGGGCTGAAGTTGAGGCAGCAATTAACAGCCTACCCACCAAAAAAAGCCCAGGTCCAGATGGGTTCACAGCCGAATTCTACCAGACGTACAATGAGGAGCTGGAACCACTCCTTCTCAAACCATTCCAAACAATCCAAAAAGAGGGAATCCTTCCCAAATCATTTCCTGATGCCAAAACCCGGCTGAGACTCAACAAGAAAAGAAAACTTCAGGCCAATATCCATGATGAACATAGATGCAAAAATCTTCAATAAAATACTGGCAAACAGATTGCAACAGCACATCAAAAAGCTTATCCATCATGATCAAGTAGGCTTCACCCCGGGGATGCAAGTCTGGTTCAACATACGCAAGACTATAAACGTAATTCACCACATAAACAGAACCAAGGACAAAAACCACATGATTATCTCAATTGATGCAGAGAAGGCCTTTGACGAAATTCAACAGCCCTTTATGCTAAAAACTCTCAATAAACTAGGTATCAACAGAACTTATCTCAAAATAATAAAAGCTATTTACAACAAACCCACAGCCAATATCATACTGAATGGGAAAAAGTTAGAAGCATTCCCTGTGAAATCTGGCACTAGACAAGGATGCCCTCTCTCACTACTCCTATTCAGTATACTATTGGAAGTTCTAGCCAGAGCATTCAGGCAAGAAAAAGAAATAAAGGATATTCAATTAGGACACAAGGAAGTCAAATTGTCTCTATTTGCAGATGACATGATTGTATATTTAGAAGACCCCATCATCTCAGCCCCAAATCTCCTGAAACTGATAAGCAACTTCAGCAAAGTGTCAGGATACAAAATCAATGTGCAGAAATCACAAGCATTCCTATACACCAATAACAGACTAACAGAGAGACAAATCATGAGCAAACTCCCATTCACAATTGCTA
>NW_016107480.1:3420979-3433068 GCF_001604975.1 Cebus imitator | reverse complement strand
GGAACACTTTTACACTGTTGGTGGGAGTGTAAACTAGTTCAACCATTGTGGAAGACAGTGTGGCGATTCCTCAAGGACCTAGAAATACAAATTCCATTTGACCCAGCAATCCCATTACTGGGTATATATCCAAAGGATTATAAATCATTCTATTATAAAGACACATGCACACATATGTTCATTTTGGCACTGTTCACAATAGCAAAGACCTGGAACCAACCCAAATGCCCATTGATGATAGACTGGACAAGGAAAATGTGGCACAGATACACCATGGAATACTACGCAGCCATAAAAAACGATGAGTTCGTGTCCTTTGTAAGGATATGGATGAACCTGGAAACCATCATTCTCAGCAAACTGACGCAAGAACAGAAAATCAAACACCGCATGTTCTCACTCACAGGTGGGTGTTGAACAATGAGAACACATGGACACAGGGAGGGGAGCATCACACACTGTGGTCTGTTGGGGGGGACTAAGGGAGGGACAGTGGGGGATAGGGAGTTGGGGAGGGATAACATGGGAGAAATGCCAGATACAGGTGACGGGGATGGAGGCAGCAAACCACATTGCCATGTATTTACATATGCCACAATCCTGCATGTTCTGCACATGTACCCCAGAACCTAAAGCACAATAAAATATATAAAAATTAAAAAAAATTAATTATACACTCTAAGTAGGGGAATTGTGTGGTATGCAAATTATATCTCAATAAAGCTATCTAAAATGCAAAAAGAATTAAGATTCAACAAAACCCCAGTAGAAGAACATCTAAGAGATACACAGGAAGAAGAGGGAAAATGATCCCAGAAGAAAGATCTGAAGGGAAGAAGAAACTGTTAGTAGGAGCTGGAAATGAGGCCCCGTATGTCCGAGACTTCATTTTGCTCACGGCTGAGTCCTCGGGCATATAGTAACTGTTCAAAAACTGTTCGTTTGATACATAATTTGATGTGCAAACAAATTAGTAAATAGAGCCACAAACCAAAACAAACATCTTTATTAAATAATAACGTTATATCTTATTTTTAAATCACAAAAAAAGTTTTGTGATTTAAAAATAAGATATAACAAAAATACGGGACTACAGCATTGTGAGCTGGGAGAGTGTGGCCAAGCTGGAGCCATGAAACGTCTCAGAATTCATGAAACGTAGGCTAAAGATAGGGAATGATTTTAGACTTTGTAAGTTAAATATGCAGAAAAAATATTTCGAAAGTAACCATTACGAGAATAAAGAGAATATATGACTTCCTAGCTAAATGAGTAAAAACTTGGGGGAAAAAAAAAGAAGCTCAATTAATCCAACAGAATGCTGGAAGCAAGAAAACCGTAGACGAAGCGGAGCATTTAGGAAGAAAAAAGAGAGGAAAAAGAAATTCAAATACATCAGAAACAGATTTTTAAATTTATTTTTATTAATTATTTTTTTCTCCTTTTTATTCTCTCGACAATGTACCATATTTTTTATCTTGTTATTATTATTATTATTTTATTTATTTATTTGCTGAGATGGACTCTTACTCCATCACCCAGGCTGGAACACAGTGGTGAGATCTCAGCTCACTGCAACCTCAGCCTCCTGGGTTCAACCGATGCTCCTGCCTCAGCCTCTGGAATAGCTGGTACTACAGGCGTGCGCCACCATGCCCAGCTAATTTTTGTATTTTTAGTAGACGCAGGGTTTCACCATGTTGGTCAGGATGGTCTTGATCTCTTGACCTTGTGATCCACCCACCTCGGCCTCTGGCCTTCCAAAGTGCTGGGATTACAGGTATGAGCCACCACACCCCGCCTGTTGTTATTCCTTTTTTGAGACAGGGTCTCTCACTCTGTCGCCCAGACTGGAGTGCAGTGGCACGACCACGGCTCAACCTCCTGGCTTAAGCCATCCTCCCACCTCCTGAGGAGCTGGGATTACTGGCATGTGCCACCACACCCAGCTAATGTTTGTTTGTTTGTTAGTATTTTTAGTCAAGATAGGGTTCCGCTATGTGGCCCAGGCTGGTCTAGAACTCCTGGGCTCAAGCAATCCGCCTGCTTCAGCGTCCCAGAGTGCTGTGATTACAGGTGTGAGCCACCGTATCTGGCCAGAAATATAGATCTAAATAGCCTCGATCTTCCATTTAAAAGACAGATTGTTATATTAAATTAAAAGCAAATCCAGCTTTAAATGCTACTTAAAGATACATACCTGAAATATAAGAAGATAGAAGAAGATATTTCTAGAGAGCGCACCCCCAAACTCTTAACCTAAACCCTAGAGTCAAATGTGTTTCAAATTCAGATTAATTTTAAGAAATTAACACAGGGTTTATGTTATACATTACATAACACACAGTGGAGCTTCAGACAGCACCCCATAATCAAACACAGTAATATTTCTGAAAGAAACATAAATATTCACACTAAGTAGAATAAATAAAGACTATAAATAGTGTTACACTGGCATAGATCAGGTTTCACTGCCAAAAGAATTATAAAAATAACTTTGTTTTCCAAGCTTTTTGGTTTTCAGAACTGCAGATACCGAATCACAGACCTGAACCAAGCACATATCAGCCAAAAGAGAGCTGGCGTACCTGGGGAATATCAAACAAACGAGCTTCTTGGGAAAATAACATTACTACGGGTTACCTTACGTGAAAGTATTTGTAAAAGCCTCAACTCTCCAGGAAGACATAACAATTCTATATTTATAGGCTTTCTTGATACAGCCTCCAAACATGTAAAGACAAATTGATGATACAATAAGGGAATTTTGGTGTACACACCAAATCATTTTCCATTTATTATCTCCCGCCTGTTCCATGTCTCAGTGTGTGTCTGGTGTCCCCAGCTACACTATAATAAATCAGTGAAGAGTGGGTGGGAAGGCAGAAGGGAAGGGAGCTTTCCTGGAATGACTTCGGGAAAGGCTCTCCAGGCTCACCTGCTCATTGACTTCTTTGAGCCAACTGACCCTACCATGCGGGGACTGCTGTCTTTTCATTGCAACAAGGGAGATTAAATGATTTGCCCGAAGTCACAGTAAGTGTCAGAGTTTAGATTTAAGCTCAGTTCTCTTTGACTCCAAAGAGCCAAAACCTTTTCAGTGTATGATGAAATCAGCATGAGACGTCCTCCCTTGATTGAGTGAAATTAAAATGGCAGCCATTATACGGAGCTGACTGCAATCAGCAGTAGGGATCTACCCATACTATCCATGATCATTTCCCAGGAGGTGTGGTATCAAGTGTCCATGCATGAGCGACACATGCTGAGAGCTTACACAATCAGTCTACATCTCCTCCAAGCCTTCTCATGTCCCCCTGACCTTCAGACAGCTTCTGAATGAGAGGAATTCGAAATCCTAAGATATTCTGCTGTTATTCTCATCCTTAAACACACATTTGTTTATGCTTTTAACACAAAAATGGGGAGTTGTCTGGATAAGGAGTGAAATTCGAATTTAAAATGTAAAGGTTTTTTAAACCTATTTAAGTTTTTTTCTATTTCCATTTGCTAATTATCCTCCATAAAATAGAAAGAGAAAATAATTAAAACTAAAATTGGTCACAGTAACAGCAGTGGGCATAAAAATATACGGTCAAAAATAAAGTCTAGAAATGAAAACAGTGCATTTGCCCTTATGTTTAAAGAACAGCAGAGACTACAGAAGAAGCAGGATCATGCAGGGTGTGCTTCTCACCCCGGATGTCAGGGAATGCTCGTTCTGTCTCACAAAGAATCCTGAAGACGGAGACGTGCATACTCACAGTCCACCACAAGAGGGCGCTCACCAAAAGGGAGTGAAAGGTCACCCTGCCCTAAGCCCACACCCGAAGGGTGAATCCATGTCTAAGGGGGTTGAGGGTATTTTTACAATCAGGGGCTGCTCCTGAAATTGATCAAACACGTTCCAAGTTAAGATCTGCTTTTCTGCAGTACTATTTTTGTGTTGTTAATCCCATTTCAATAATAAATTCTTAGAGATGGTATATAAAGAACAACAAATTTTCCTGTCCATACAGTAAAACAGAAGCCACATCAACTACCCACATATGGCAATTCCCGTGTCAGCAGTAAATGGATTTTATTTTAGGTAAATTTTGCTGAAAAGTGGAGACTAAAAGGGATTCACCCTGCATATACCTTTTAAAAAATGTAAATTTAAACCTTGTATTCCTTATAAACCACTGAGAAGTGAAAATGAGTTCAAATTCCAGTTTGATTCAAAGGGTGCAAGCGTAGCAGCAGTCTTAGCCTCTTCGTCAGCCCAAATCGTCAGCACCAGTTTCTCTGGGATAACTCATTCCTCCAAACGGCTTCCACTGACAAATCCAACTCATAGATCTGATCTTTGCAGTATACCAGCCAACCAAGACTCTGCTGGGCTTCTGGGCACCAGCCAACTACGTGGCCAGAGCAGGCTCTGGGGTCTGTGTGTCTGTGTTTGAACCCTGCATGTACGGGATCTAGGCTGTGCTCCTGATGAGAGCTTAATTCCTGATGATCTGTCACTGTCTCCCATCACTCCCAGATGGGACTGTCTAGTTGCAGGAAAACAAACTCAGGGCTCCCACGGATTCTACATGACGGTGAGTTGTGTATAATTATTTCATTATATATTATAATAATAGAAATAAAGTGCACAATAAATGTAATGCACTTCAATCATCCTAAAAGCACCCCCCTCCCTGTCCCATCTGTGGAAGTCCATGGTCCCAGGGTTGGGGTCGTCTGATGTAAAGCACATGGCAAAATATAGTAGTCCCAGAATATGCTCAGTAAAGTAGCATGATTTATTTATTCACCAATATTTATTGAGCACCTAACATGTACCAAGTATTCTGGGTGCTTGCGATGTATCCATGAACAAAATAGCTAATGATCCCTGCCCTTGAGGGCTTGCATTCCAGCAAAAGGGGGCAGGCATTATAAGTGAGTAAAGCACACTAGCAGGCACGAAGACAGTAAGTGCTGAGGAAAAGAAAAGAATCAGCAGGCCGTAGAGACTGGGGCGGGGGTGGTTACAGTTTTAGACAGGTTGGTCAGGTGGGCCTCATACAGAAGGTGTGGCTTGTATAAAGAAGTGGAAAAGCCTTGAGGGGTAACTCACTTTTCCCCACGTAACTGTGGGGAAAAGAGCATTTCAAGCAAAGGGAAGAGCCCGTTCAAAGGCTCTGAAACCAGAGTGTGCCTGCTTGTTCTAGGAATGGCGAAGAAGCCCAGGGCAGCTGGGGTGAAGAGAACACCTCCAAACTGGGTGACCTGTTCTCAGATCATACATCTCCACCCCCATCTGTTCAGTCTTCTCTGTTTATTGATGCTAAATTCTATCTAGATGATAACTTTGAAATCACCGTTTTAATCCTTCTCTGCTTCATTCCTTATATTCTAGTCTATTTTTTTTCTCTCTCATTTGTTTAGTGCCATTGGATTTAGCCCTTTCTATCCCCTCTGTCATGACAGAGACAGATTGGGGCCTGGCCCAGGACAAAAAAGTGCATGGTGCCCTTTTTTTATAAGTTACAAAGGTCTATAAAACATCATGAAAGCTGAGTTCTCATTGTTAGGCGCCCCAGCTCTGTCCCTGGATATGTGCTTTAATCAGCCAACCAGGTACTGAGAAGCGCCATCTCTCTGTCTGCGCTCTGATCACCCACCTCACTTCCAGGTTCGTGCAATTTATGTCTTAAAGAGTTTTCCCCTTTAGTACCTCCCAGCTGAGTTCTGCGTGGTCTAATCTATACAACACAGGACTTTCTGATTGACCTTTTAAGATGTTGAGGACTTATAATGACCATTTATTACTTACCAGATAAAGTCTTAATTGCAATGCCTGTCCTCATATTTACGAACAACTCGAGGTCGAAAACCTAGTTTTAAACTTCTTTTGTAATCTCAGAAATGCTTAGCAGGGTGCATGATACATGTATCCACGCAATGCTTTTTGGATTGATAGGAACAGAAAAGAAAATTGAAAGAACAAAAGTGAAACTCACATACTGTCAAGTTCTTCCAGCTGTGAGGACCACAGTGATGGTTGAACATCATACAAATTCAACTTACATACTGTAAGATTTACTCTTTATAGTGTGTAAATCTCTGAGCTTTGACAAACGCACATGGTCATGCGCCTGCCGTCATAATTAAGATATAGATCAGTTCTGTCACTCTGTGTCTAAACATTTCCTGGTGTCCCTTTGTAGCCACTGCCTCCCCCTGCCTCTGGCAATCATAGATCTGGTTTTTTTTTGTGCCTATGGATTTTCTTTTTCTGGATGTCATAATGGAATCATCCAGCATACGGCCTTTTGAATCTGGCTTCTTTCACTTAGCATAATAATGCATTTGAGATTCATCCATTTTGTTGCATATATCAATAGTTCGTTTCTTTTGCTGAGCAGTCTTTCTTTGTATGGATAAATCACAGTGTGTTTATCCATTTACCAGCTGAAGAACATTTGGGTGGTTTCCAGTTTGGGACAATTATAAACAAAGCTGCTATCATCATTCATGTACAGGTTTTGGTATGAATGTATGTTTTCACTTTCCTTGGGTAAATGCATAGAATTGGAATCGCTGGATCATGGGGCATACTTAACTTTTTAAGAAAATGTCAAACTGTTTTCTAAGGTGGCTGTAACCTTATGACGTTCCCACCAGCAATATATGACAGTTCCAGCTGTTCTTCATCCTCACCAGCACTAGGAATTGTTCATTTTTTCTTTTTTTTTTTTCTAGACCTCATTAATGATCAAAGCATTGTCCGTTTTTAAAATTTGCATCATTTCACCAATTCTAATAGATATATTGTGAGTTTTAAATTTTTTAACTTTTTAATTAAGCTAATATATGCAAAACACTATTGATTCCACCTATAATCAATATTCAAAATTATTCATGAGATGTTTTTATTGATACATAATTGTACGAATGTTGGGGGTACATTTGGTATTTTGATACATGCATAAAATATGTAATGATTGAACCAGGGCAATTGAGACATTCATCACCTAAACATTTACTCTTTATGCTGGGAACATTCTAATTCCACTTATCCAGCCATTTTGAACTGCACAACAAATTGCTGTTAACTATAATCACCATACTGCACTGTTCAACAAGAGGTCTTATTCCATTTAACTTTATTTTTGTGCCCATTAACCAACTTCTCTTCTTTCTCTCCACCATTACCCTTCCCAACCTCTGGTAACCACTTACCAACGCTCTGCCTCCATAAGATACACTTTCAAAGCTCCCATGCGTGACAGCATGCAAAATTTGTCTTTCTGTGCCTGGCTTATTTCACCTAATGTAATGACCTTCAGTTCTATCCATGTTGCTGGAAATGACATGATTTTATGCTTTTTATGGCTGAGTAATATTCCATTGTGTACATGCACCACAGTTTCTTCGTCCGTTCGTCTGTTGACGGGCACTTAGGTTGATTCCATATCTTGGCTATTTTGAACAGTGTTCCAATAAAGCAGCATATATCTCTTCATTACACTGATTTCCTTTCTTTTGGATATATACCCAGCAGTGGGATTGCTGGATCATATGGTAGTTCTGTTTTTAGCTTTTTGAGGAATCTCCAAACTGTTTTCCAGAATGGCTACACTAATTTACATTCTCACCAGCAGTTTACAAGTAAGTTTTCCCCTTTCTCCACATTCTCACCAATTCATTATTTTTTGTCTTTTTGATAAAAGGCAATTAAGCTGAGGTCAGATGCTGTTTCATTGTGGTTTTGATTTGCATTTCCCTGATGATTGGGTGATGCTGCACGCTTTTGCATATACCTGTGGTCCATTTGCATATCTTCAAATGAGAAATGCCTATTCAGATCCTTTGCCTGTTTCTTAATTAGATTTGTGTGTGTGTGTGTTTGGCTTCTGAGTTGTTTGAATTTTTATATATTCTGTTTATCAATTCTTTATCAGAGGAATAACTTGCAAATATTTTTCTTCCATTCTGTAGATGTCTCTTCCCTTGGTTGACTGTTTTCTTGGGGTGAAGAAGCTTTTCAGCTTGATGCAAACCCATTTGTCAATTTTTGCTTTTGCTGTCTGTGCTTTTGAGGTCTTATCCAAAAACTCTGTGCCAAGCGAAATCAATGTCCCAAGACATTTCCTCAGCGTTTTCTTCTGGTAGTTTCGTACTTTCAGGTCCTAGATTTAAGTCTTTAATCCATTTTGACATTTCTGTACACGCAAGGTGAGAGACAGGAGTTTAGCACCATTCTTCTGCGTATGGTTATCTACTTTACCCAGCACCATTTATTGAAGAGACTCTGAAGCCTTTGTGAAAATGGGTCGGTTGTAAATGCATGGACTTATTTATGGCTTAACTACTCTGTCCCACTGGTCTATGTGTCTGTTTTTATTCCAGCACCACGCCGTTGTTTTTTGGTTTTGGTTTTGGTTTTGAGACAGTGTCTCACTCTTGTCACCCAGACTGGAGTGCAACGGCACGATTTTGGCTCACTGCAACCTTCACCTCCCAGGTTCAAGTGATTCTCCTGCCTCAGCCTCCCAAGTAGCTGGGGTTACAGATGTCTGCCACCATGCCTGGCTAATTTGTTTTTGTATTTTTAGTAGAGACAGGGTTTCACCATGTTGGCCAGGTTGGTCTCAAAACTCCTGACCTCAGGTAACCTGCCTGCCTTGGCCTCCCAAATTGCTGGGATTACAGGCGTGAGCCACTGCACCCAGCCTACTGTTTTTGTTACTATGGGTTTGTAGTGTATTTTGAAGTCAAGTAGTGTGATGTCTCCAGTTTTGTTCTTTTTGCTTGGGATTGCTTTGACTATTCAAGGTCATTTGTGGTTCTATGTGAATTTTAAGATGTTTTTTTGTTTCTATGAAGCATACAGTTGGTATTTTGATAGGAGTTTCTATGAAGCATACAATTGGTATTTTGATAGGAGTTTCTATGAAGCATACAATTGGTATTTTGATAGGAGTTAATTTGTAGGTCACTTCGGTTAGTGTTAACATTTTAACAATATTAATTCTTCTAATTCATGAGCATATCTTTCCATTTTGTGTGTATGTCCTCTTCCATTTCTTTCATTACTGTTTTATACGATTTTTGGAGAGACATTTCACTTCTTTGGTTAAACTGATCCTTAGATACTTTATACTTTTTGTAGGTATTATAAATGGGATTGCTTTCTTGATTTCTTTTTCAGATTGTTCACTATTGGCTATACAAGTGCTACTTATTTCTTTTGTTGATTTTATATCCCACAACTTCACTGAATTTGTTCATGAGTTCTCATAGGTGTGTGTGTTTTTTTTTTTGGTGGAGTCTTTATGTTTTTCAAAATATAGTATCATGACATCTGTGAACAAGATCAATTTAACTTCTTTCTTTCCAATTTGTATGCCCTTTATTTCTTTATCTCGTCTAATTGCTGTGGCCAGGACTTCCGGTACCATGCTGAATAGAAGTGGTGAAAGTGGACATACCTGTCTTATTCCAGACCTTAGAGAAAAGGCTTTTAATTTTTGCCTGTTTGGTATACATTAGGTGTGGATTCGTCATCTACGGCCTTTATCATTTTGAGGTATGTTCTTTCTATACCCAATGTGTTGAGAGTTTTTATCGTAAAAGAATGTTGGATTTTATTGAATCATTGTGGTTTTAAGTTGCAGTTCCCTAATGACAATGTTGAGCATCCCTTCATGTGTTTTCTTGCCATCTGTACGTGATCCCTGATTATCTATTCAAAACTTTTCCTTTTTTAAAGTGAGTTGTTTGCTTTATTAGTAGTAGTAGTAGTAGTTGAGACAGACCTCGCTCTATCACCCAGGCTGGAGAGCAATGGCACAATCTCAGCTCACTGCAACCTCCACCTCCCAGGTTCAAGAGATTCTCCTGCCTCTGCCTCCCAAGTAGCTGGGATTACCAGCACGTGCCACTGCACCTGGCTAATTTTTTGTATTTTTAGTAGAGATGGGGTTTCACATGTTGGCCAGGATGGTCTCAATCTCTCGACCTCGTTATCCACCCGCCTTGGCCTCCCAAAGTGCTGGGATTACAGACGTGAGCCACCACCCCTGGCCAAGGGTTGTTTGTTTTTATATTGAATTTTAATCATTCTTTAAATATTCTGGATATACATCCTTGTCAAATACATGTTTTGCAAATATTTCCTCCTACTCTGTGGCTTGCCTTTTTTTTATTTACATACAATAGAATTCACATTGGTATACATATCTATGAGTTTTAACACATGCATAGATTCTTGTAACCATTACCACAAACAGGACATTCCAACATCTAGAGAATTCCCTCTTGTTCCCCCTTTGCTGAGACCCTCTCCACACCCTATCCTCTGGTAACACATTCACTGTCCCTGTAGTTCTGCTTTTTCCAGTCTCTCAAATAAATGTAATCATACAGTATGTCATCTTTTGAGACTGGCTTAGTTCACACAGCATACTGCTGAGTAGTATCCTACTATACAAATACACCACGGTTTATTTATCCATTTGCCCACCGAAGGACACTTACGTCATTTCCAGCTTTTGGTAACGAGGATTTTTGGGAAATAAATGCAATTTTCACAATGAATAAAAACAAAACATTAGACATTGTTGAAGACAACAGATTCAAGCAGCGCTGTTACGTTTGAGAAAGTTAGTAAAGAATAGGAACCAGGAAAGCGGAAAGAAAGTCCACTGTCGCATGAGCGCATTAGGATGATGTACATACAGGGAATAAGAAAAGCAAAATTTCACATGAGGAACTGGATGAGCCAGGAAAGTGGCCCAGGTCAGCAGTGGACCCTGGCTTACAGTTGAGTGCACAAAATAGAGAACTGTTGGTAACTTCATAAAGCTACAATCACATTCAATATTTTATTCATATGTTTATAATTTCTCCTCCCTGCTCCTGAGAAAGCATTGTCATGAAAAGCTATTTGCATCAAGACAGCTGAAAACCGAATCATAAAGAAAATTCAGAAGCCATATTGAGGAAGAGGCGAGAGGGAAAAAATCAGCTAAGAACCTGAAATTAGATACCTATATATTTTCTGGGCTCCCTGTGGTCTAAGACAAAAAGAGATCATTGTGATTCTCTTGGTTGATAATTGAAAGAACATCAGTTTTTCAGGAGAGGAAAACTTTTTTCTGTCATTAAATCCTCAGATATATTTGTCACATAATTTCTGATATAAAAGACTCATAAGAGGCCAGGTGCAGTGGCTCGCGCCTGTAATCTCAGCGCTTTGGGAGGCTGAGGCGAGTGGATCACTTGAGGTCAGGAATTTGAGACTAGCCCGGCCAACATGGCAAAACCCCATCTCTACTAAAAGCACACAGACAAAAAAATTGGCGGCATGGTGGGGTGCACCTGTTATCCCAACTACTCAGGAGACAGAGGCAGGAGAATTGCTTCCACCAGGAAGTGGAAGTTGCAGCAAGCTGAGATCATGCCACTGCACGCCAGCCTGGGCAACAGAGTGAGACTCTATGTCAAAAACAAAATTAAAAACACATAAAAATATCAGATAACAGCATGAAAAACAATAGTTTTGCAAGGGATGCAAAACATTTCTTCATATGAAAAGTTTTTGTATCCACCTTCGGCATAACTTAATGGAACACAGCAGCATGCAGGAATTCAGTCACTCACATTCCATTTCTCAGACATGGTCAGTAGATATCACTTGAATTAAAATCACCTGGAGCTGCATGATACACATACAAATTCTTAAGTCCTATCCCAGACCAACTAAACCAAAATTGGGGGGAACAGGGACCAGGAATCTAGTACATTAAACTTTGAGAAGCACCTCTATGGCATAGTATGGTAGCTTTTAGGTCCTGCAGCAACGCAGAAACAGAAATGGAAAAATTAAGGAAAGTGAGTAATTAACATATCCCTGAAACCATCTCTTTCGATATTAATTGCTTCTGTTGTGCTTTGGCCATCCATTCAGTGCTGAGTTCTTTGGTAAGAACTAGGGTGCAAACCTTTGGTATTACTGACTACTCTTTGAGAAGGGAAATACTTTGAAGTCTGTATGTCTACAAAAGAAGCTGTATGATTGCTCATCTCTTTTTTTTTTTTTTTTTTTTTTT
>NW_016107480.1:3401326-3420929 GCF_001604975.1 Cebus imitator | reverse complement strand
ATTCAGGCAATTCTCCTGCCTCAGCCTCCTGAGTAGCTGGGATTACAGGCACGCACCACCATGCCCAGCTAATTTTTTGTATTTTTAGTAGAGACAGGGTTTCACCATGTTGAACAGGATGGTCTCGATCTCTTGACCTCGTGATCCTCCAGCCTCGGCCTCCCAAAGTGCTGGGATTACAGGCGTGAGCCACTGCGCCCGGCCTATGATTGCTCATCTCTAAAAAAAAAAAAAAAATGAAAAAACTCAGGCGGGCACAGTGGCTCATGCCTGTAATCCCAGCACTTTCAGAGGCGGAGGTGGGCTGCTCACCTGAGGTCAGGAGTTCGAGACCAGCCTGACCAACATGGAGAAATCCCGTCTCTACTAAAAATACAAAATTAGCTGGGTGTGGTTGTTCTTGCCTATAAACCCAGCTACTCAGGAGTCTGAGCAGGAGAATTGCTTGAACCTGGGAGGCCAAGGTTGCAGTGAGCTAAGATTTTGCCATTGCACTCCGGCCTGGGCAAAAAGAGTAAAATTCTATCTCACACACAAACACACACACAAAAATCAAAAAGTAAATTAACAAAGAAAATAAAAGGATTCATAGTATTTTCATGTCTCTTTGCCCAAACCATCTGCCCTGAGCCTGTTAGCACACTACATGTTAGTGTCTACACTGTCCATCAGAAATAAGACTTAAACACAGACCAGGAGGCCCTTGACATGAAAACACCTTGCCTGCAGCTTTAGTTTATGTATGTGCCTGAAAGCAATAAACTACAGTTCTTTAAAAATATTCTGTGGTTTAGATGTGCTCCCACAGTTAATCAAGGTTACTGGAGTGTTACAGTCGATGATTCATGAATCTCCTAATTCTTACTTCAAGAAACTAGTAGAGGATTTGGTAATTTTCTTTTTAAAAGAAGGATAAGTAGATGAGGCTAGCTAGTGAGAAATAAGTGGAAGTGTCAAGTCAAGAAAATATATTGCATTTATGTTATAATCACATTGATGCTTAGATCTATCATATACCCATATACGTATATCTTGATATACATCTACTTCCTGGGAGAAGATGGCAGCTTGTCTGACAATGTCCATGGGCCTTATCTGTGCCTGGCAGCAAATGGCATTCGTTAAGCCCCACGGAGAGTGTGGAATGCTGGATGTGTTAGGAAGCATCTATGAGTCTACATTGAGGGAGGAAAAATAACACTAACACTGAAAGACACGTTGGAGTAACCTGAATTTCTAAAACTCAACAGAAGAAGAGGAAGAATATTTCCACTAAAAATAAAACAACGCCAAACTTTAAATCTGTAAATTAAAAGCACCGTTTTGCCTATCAGAATGTACCCAAAAATATCAGTAACCGCCTCCATTGTTTGCTTTGGAAAAGTTAGCAAAACAAGATATGTGAACGTTGTGTTGGACTTACTGATGAAAATCCACTTGCATTTCTATTTAACCCAATCTTTTTTGTCTCATGGGCTGAAATAGTCTAAGTTTCCTATCCGATATGGACCGCTCTTTCTTTTCCCCACTCCTACCTTTGACTCCTGAAGTATGTATTCCCCAGAGGAACTTTATGACCTATTTTCTAATTTCTGCACTATATACTGTATTATGTATACACGGGAATATGCACTGTATGGTTTTTACCCCTAAAGGACTTTGGTTTGTCTGGTTATCCTAACACTTGATTTCTTTTCAATTATGCAGTTCACAATAACTGGAAGTTCTCTTAGATATTTTCCCAATTTTAAACATTAAATATTTTAGACTCATTCCAGCCCATTTCCTTTTCTAGTCTTTGACTCTTTCTTGAAATGACCCCTTTTAGCTCAGCCAAATGTAAACAAAACTGAATTTTAGCTCTGCTCTTAGAAGAGCTGTGTTTAGACTATGATTTGCTCCAGGCCAACACTTTTCAAAGACGAGCTTTTGATCTCTGGAGAATCCTTGAAGGTGAAAGATACCAGAAATAGGAAGCCTGGATTTTCAAAAATATATATTTGTTCATCACAACTTATGTTGGAATAAAAAATGACATTTAGATGTAAATAAAAAGCATCTGAGCATGGAGGGCCACTTACATAACTCAAAAACGCAAAATGATCCCATAATTCATTGAAACAACTATCTGAGTTCCCAGCTTTTTTCAAAATGGTTTTATTGTATGATTCTATCTGTAAGAAATGTCCAAAAAAGACAAATCTATAGAAACAGAAAGTGCATTGGAGGTTGCCTGGGGCTGGGATGGGTGGATGAGGGCAGTGGGGAGAGGCTGCTAATGGGTTTGGGGTTTCTTTTCCAGGATGAAGTTTTTTTGTTTGTTTGTTTGTTTTTTTGAGATGGAGTTTCATTCTTGTTGCCCTGGCTGGAGTGCAATGGCATGATCTCGGCTCACTGCAACCTCCGCCTCCTGGGTTCAAGTGATTCTCCTGCCTCAGCCTCCTGAGTGGCTGGAATTACAGGCATGTGACAACATGCCCAGCTAATTTTGGGGAGGGGGGGTTGTTGTTGTTCGTTTGTTTGTTTAGTAGAGACAGCATTTCTCCATGTTGGTCAATCTGATCTTGAACTCCGGACCTCAGGTGACCCGCCCACCTCAGCTTCCCAAAGGGCTGGGATTACAAGTGTGAGCCACCACACCCAGCCTCTGAAGATGTTTTAAAGTTCGTACTGGTGGTTTTAAAGACAGTACTGATGTTTGCACAACTCTGTGCATATACCAAAAGCCACTGAGTTGTACATTTTAACAGGGTGAATTTTATGGTATGTGCATTATACTGCAATAAAGCTGTGATTTTTAAAAATTAATTTATATAATTTCCATCAGTCAATAGGAAAATAATAAACAATACACTAGAAAATCAGCAAAGAATATATATTGGAAACACACAAAAGAGGAACCACAATTAGACAAATAAGTATGAAAACAGACACAATATCAGGTGTGGTCAAGAAAACGCAAAACAAAGCAAGATATTTTAAACCCATTATATTGGGAAAAATTATAATAATTTCAAGGGACAGCAGGATGTGAGAATAAGAGTCTCATACACAGCTGACGGGGATGTCAATGAGTAATGACAGCTTTGGAGTGCAATTTGGCAACACCTCAAAGTTGAACATAAGTATACCTTACAACCTCGTAGTTCCATTTCGCAGTGCACTGTCACATATACAAGTAAAGACACATGCACAGGAGCCTACACTAGCATTGCTGGTCACAGAGGAAAATGGAAACATTCAAATACCTATTAATGAAGACACGCAGAATCAGGCCGTAGTGCATATATACCATAGAATACTATATGGCACCAAAATAAATAAATTCGATTCACTGAGGAAGAAACGTATTTACAAAACACATGCCACAGGATTTTCTTAAGGGAGACAGAGTTGGAAAAATAGGATCACACAAAGGGTTCCTGCTATGCGCAGCGCAAGGTTTGACTCCCCGGCTGGAGCTGGGTCGTGATTGGCTCTAAAGATTTAGCGGCCAATGTAAAAAGGAAATGTGATCAATGACAGAAGGAGACCATGTTATAAAAACATGCAACTATTCCTGGCACTAAGATCAGAGAGAACTTTCCTCCAGAAGCCACCTGCCAGGAGGGCGGTCGGCAGCTTTGCCAGCCTCCTTCTCTCGTCCGTAGGACTGAGTCTTCTTCCTCAAAGCTGAGCGCAACGCTGCCATCTCCAAGTGCTTTATATGGAGATTCATTTCTAAGAAGAAGAATCAGCAATCAGTGTACCCAAAGGGTTTCATTTGGCCAGAACGGTGTTTTAAATTTTATTTTGTTTTAAGAGGCAGGGTCTTGCTCTGTCACTTGGTTAGAGAGCAGCAGCACCATCACAGTTCACTGCAGCCTCGAACCCCTGGGCTCAAGGACATCCTGCCTCAGCCTCTCAAGTAGCTGGATGTATAGGCACACGCCACCACACCTGGCTAACATTTTTAAAATAATTTTGTAGAAACAAGGATCTCACTATACTGCCCAGGCTGATCTCAAACTCCTGACCCCAAGAGATCCTCCCGCTTTAGCCTCCTAAGGTGCAGGGATTACTGACATAAGCCACCATGCCCAGCTACAACTGTGACTTCTGAATACCTTACGTGAGACATGCACGCCTTAGAATAACACTGTCAAACAACACTTTCTGCAATAATGACCACGTTCTGTGTCTCCACTGTCCAGTACAGAAGCCAGTAGCCACATGTGGCTACCTACAGAGAACTTGAAATGTGGCTAGTGAGGTGGAGGGCATGAATGAAATTGTATTTAACTAAGTTTAATGCAATAGTCACATGTGGCCAGCAACGATCCTATTGCATGGCACAGCTCTGGACGGCCACGAGTCCCACCATTCCCTACTAGACCAGCCACTCACTCTCAGCATCACACGTTTTGGTTTTGTGTCCGGCCTCTGAAGGTGTTTTTGTTTGTCACTCATATTTTTTTTGAATTTTAATTTTGAAAATTTTGATACGGAGTCTCACTGCAATGCCCAGGCTGGAGTGCAATGACGTGATCTCAGCTCACTGCAGCCTCCATCTCCTGGGTTCAAGCAATTCTCCTGCCTCAGCCTCCCAAATAACTGGGATTACGGGTGCCTGCCACCACACCCGGCTAATTTTTGTATTTTTAGTAGAGATAGGGTTTTACCATATTGGCCAGGCTGGTCTTGAACTCCTGACCTCAAGTGATCTGGCTGCCTCGGTCTCCCAAAATGCTGGGATTACAGGCATGAGCCACTGCACCCAGCTTTGCGACTGATATTTTAAAGTACTGTGTGTCAGGGAATGGACAGATTGTGCATCCTCTTTTGTTCATTTGTCAACAGATACTCCTTCTACCTGGGCGGTACCAGTTGTGAGTCAGACACAGCGCTCAGCGCTTGCCACGTGAGAGGGAACGTGCCCAGGTGGACAGCAGCACTGAGGGTTGCGAGATGCATGAGGCGGAGAAAGAGCAAGCGCAGGGCGGGCACCCGGGAAGGGGGCTCTAGGTCTTACCTGGACTCCATGGGACAGGAAGGTGCCCTCTCCGGGAGAGCTAAGGATAGAGACAAGTCAGCTGGGGTTGGGGCCAGTTCCCAGAAAATAGCATGGCCTATTCTAGGGATTCAAAGATATTCACTCGCTTTTAGAATGCGGGGGTGGGAGATTATGAAAGATTGGCAAGGGTGAAATCTTGCAAGATGTTTGAACCATATTAAACCAACTTTTGCCTGAGAGCAATAGAAAGCCACTGAAAAATTTTAAGCAGGGGAACAGGTTCTTGTCATGTCTACATTGAAAATAATCCACCCAAATTACCATTTGATCCAGCAATGCACCTTCTGGGTGTATATACACCCAAAAGAATTAAAAGCGGGGTCTCAAAGGGATATTTGTACACCTTGATTTATGGCAGCATGATTGACAAGAGCCAAGAGGCAGAGGCTGCCCCAATGTCCATCAACAGATGAAAGGAGAAACCAGATGAGATATGAACATCCAGTGGAGTTGACTCGGCTTTCCAAAGGACGGAAGGCCTGACACATGCAACAACGTGGATGAGCCTTGAAAATATTATACTGAGTGAAAGAAGCCAGACACGAAAGGCCATATATTGTGTGATTCCACTTATATGAGACAACAGGAGTAGTCGAATTCATAGAGACAGAAAGTAACAGTGGCTGCCAGGGCTGAGGGGAGGAAGGAATGGGGAGTTACTGGTTAATGTGTACAGAGTTCTGGTTTGGGAGGATAAAAAAGTTCCATGACGGATGTTGGGGTGATGGTTGCCCCACAATATGAATGTCCTTAATGCCACTAAGCTGTACACTTAAAAATGGTTAAGATGGCAAATTTTGTCATGTATGTTTCAGCATGATAAAATACAATATAATTCACCATTCTCTCTCTCTCTCTCTCTCTCTCTCTCTCTCTCTCTCTCTCCCTCCCTCTCGTAGATGGTATTTCACTCTTGTTGCCCAGGCTGGAGTGCAGTGGCTCCATCTCATCTCACTGCAACCTTCACCTCCCTGGTTCAAGCAATTCTCCTGCCTCAGCCTTCAGAGTAGCTGGGATTACAGGCACACGCCCCCACACCCAGCAAATTTTTGTATATTTAGTAGACATGGGGTTTCACCATGTTGGCCAGGCTGGTGTCAAACACCTGACCTCATGTGATCCACCTGCCTTGGCCTCCCAGTGTGCTGGGATTACAGGTGTGAGTCACTGCACCCAGCCAAATCCACCATTATATCTTGCTAAAACTATACATAGGCCTCCTAACTGATCTCTCTGCATTTGTTCTTGATCACTTACAATGTATTTTCTACACAACAGAGACAATAGTTTTGAAACAGGAGACATGTCTCATCTCCCCACTTCTGAAAAGCTGTCATTGGACCGCCAGGCCTTGCATGGTCTGGTCCCTCCTCAACTCCCTGGCCTCATTGCCCCAATCTCCCTCTGGCTCACTCCACCCCAGCCCCACCGGCCTGTTGGCTCTACTTCGAGCACACAAAGCAAGGGTCCACTCTAGGGTCTTCTCACCCAGGAACGTTCTTTCCTCTGATATTTGCCTACGTTGCTTCTTCACTTCATTCTGCTCAAATACACTCCTGAAGCCCCTCCTGTGACCACCCAGTCTAAAAGCATCCCTTCCTTGTTCTCCTCTGTAGCACTTACCCCTACCCATCATTTCATCACACATCCATTTGTTCATTTGTTTACCATCTGCCTCTTCTGCCCCGTAAGATCCACGAAGGCAAGGACTTTGCTTTGTACACAGGACCGGAACAGTACTCAGCACATGAGAAACATTCAATAAATATTTGCTGAATAAAAGAATGACTGAATTTGCATCTTAGAAAGATTGTGAGAATGGATTGGAGTGGAAGTCACAATAGGAGGCTGGATGGCCGCTGGATGACGGCTACTCACACGAGCAGTAGAGAGGGCCAGGACAGCGGCAGCTGGGCCACAAAGAACTTTAGGGATACAGAGATCTTTAGAAGACAGAAGCAAGAGGCCAGATGCAGGGTCCATTCACTGAGCTGGAAACTCGGGAGGAGGAGCAGGTTTTCAGGAGAAGAGAAGGAGCTTGGTTTTTGAACTCCTCCCACAGACTATCCCGGTAGAGATGTTCAGTGGGCAGTTGGATATACTCAGCACAGAGTTCTGGGCCAGCAACGTCGCTTTAGCAGTTCATAAATATAACATTAGTGGAAATTTTGATAACTGCGATGCAGCAGTTAGTTGGAGGTTATACATTTGAATAAGTATTGAATGCACATATTCAGTGTTGCCAATTAATGTCAGACTCATGTGCTTTCACAGTCTGCCAAGCTGGTCATATTTTAAAAACTGTGTATGGAATGCAGGAAATGAAATGTCTATTTAAAAATAAAAAGTATTGCTTTGCTGGGAAGGGATTTAAAATATTTGTCAAAGATAAAAAAAACTGTTAAAAATTAAATAAATAAAAAGTAATTTTTGTATTGTAACTGGATCAACTTTATTGAATGATATCTAATCCTACGGCCATATATTCTTCAATCTGGCTAATTAAATATGTAAACTAATGTTCAGCCTCTATGCAAGCATCTTTATCCTTTATATTTAAAAGAGATCTCCTAATCCAACTTCATCATTTCACACAGGAAAAAATAAAATCCCAGAGAGTTGGATTAGGAGTTCTCTTTTAAACATAAAGGAGCTCATAATTATGGGCACATTGTTTTCATTTGTGTTTCAGTGTACCCTTGGAAGACTCCTTCAAAATTGTTCATTGTGATCTCTTTTTTTTTTAGGATTTTAAAAAATTATTATTATACTTTAAGTTCTGAGATATATGTGCTGAACATGCAGGTTTGCTACATAGGTATACATGTGCCATGGTGGTTTGCTGCACCCATCAACCCATCATCTACATTAGGTATTTCTTCTAATGTTAGCCCTCCCCTAGGCCCCCATCCCCCAACAGGCCCCAGTATGTGATGTTCCCCTCCCCGTGTCCATGTCATTGTTCAACACCCACTTATGAGTGAGAACATGAGGTGTTTGGTTTTCTGTTCCTGTGTTAGTTTTTTAAGAATGATGATTTCCAGCTTCATCCATGTCTCTGCAAAGGACATGAACTTATCCTTTTTTATGGCTACATAGTAGTTCATGGTATATATGTTCCACATTTTCTTTATCCATTCTATCATTGATGGGCATTTGGGTTGGTTCCAAGTCTTTGCCATTGTGAACAGTGCTGCAATAAACATACATGTGCATGTGCCTTTATAGTAGAACGATTTATAATCCTTTGGGTATATACCCAGTAATGGGATTGCTGGGTCAAATGGTATTTCTAGTTCTAGATCCTTGAGGAATCGCCACACTGTCTTCTACAATGGTTGAACTAATTTACACTCCCACCAATAGTGTAAAAGTGTTCCTGTTTCTCCACATCCTCTCCAGCATCTGTTGTTTCCTGACTTTTTAATGATTGTTATTCTAACTGGTGTGAGATGGTATCTCAATGTGGTTTTGATTTGCATTTCTTTAATGACCAGGGATGACGAGTTTTTTTCATATATTCATTGGCCGCATAAATGTCTTCTTTTGAGAAGCGTCTGTTCATATCCTTTGCCCTCTTTTTGATGGGATTGTTTGTTTCTTTCTTGTAAATTTGTTTAAGTTACTTCTAGATTCTGGTTATTAGCTCTTTGTCAGATGGATAGATTGCAAAAATTTTCTCCCATTCTTTAGGTTGCCTGTTCACTCTGATGATAGTTTCTTCTGCTGTGCAGAGCTCTTTAGTTTAATTAGGCCCTATTAGTCAACTCTGGCTTTTGCGGCATTGCTTTTGGTGTTTTAGTCATGAAGTCTTCGTGATTTCTTAAAGAACTAAAAGTAGAACTACCATGTGATCCAGCAATCTTACTACTAGGTATCTATCCAAAGGGAAAGAAATCATTATATCAAAAAGATACCTGTATTCATATGTTTATTGCAGCACTATTCATACTAGCATAGATATAGAATCAACTTGTGTGTACATCAACAGAGTACTGGATAAAGTCATGTGTACACACACACACACACACACACACACACACACACACATATGCCATGGAATACTACTGAGCCATAAAAAGGAATGAAATCAAGTATTTTATAGCAACGGAGGGAACTGGAGGCCATGACCCTTACTGACATAACTCAGAAACAGCAAGCCCAATACTGCATGTTTTGCATGTGCATGTTCATCACAACACTATTCACAACAGCAAAGATACACAATCAACCTAGGTGCTTTATACAACGGTGGGTTGGATAAAGAAAAGGTGGGTACATATATACCATGGAATACTACACAGCCGTAAATGAGAATGAAATCATGTCCTTTGCAGAAACATGGATGCCGCTAGAGGCCATTATCCTAAGCGAATTAACACAGAAACAGAAAACCAAATACCACGTGTTCTCACTTAGTGAGAGCTGAACATTGGGTACTCATGGACACAAAGATGGCAATGATAGACACTAATCTAGGAGCAAGGGTTAACAACAAGAAGGCAAATATTAAAATAAGTCAAATTTCTATATTACAGAATATTAAAAACAGTTTTCAAAAAAAGCAGAGAAAATCCCAAATAGGAAGACCAAAGAAATACATGTCAAGGCACCTCATAATTAAACCCCTGAAAGCTAAAAATAAAGGAAAAAAATCTTGAAATAGAAAAATTAGTAAAGAATTATATGAAATTCAAATTATAGTGGTTGTACTGGAACACACATGCACACAAAACATACCCCATGTTCTCACTTATAAATGGACACTAACCTATGGGGACACATGAACGTACAGACGACATTGGAGACTCTGAAAGATCGAAGGGTAGGACGGGGTAAGGTTTGAAAAATGACTTATTGGACACAATGTTCACTATTCTAGTGATGAGCATCCTAAAAGCCCTGACTTCATCACTACACAGTATTTGCATGTAAGAAACCTGCACTTGTACCCTCTAATGGTAGAAAGTTGTTTTAAAAATTTGCTCATTGTTAGTTCATCAATAGCAAGGCTACCTGGATATCCTGCAGTTACCCAGCTGTTTCACTCAGTGAAGCCACTGTGAAACACTGACTTTTCACTTTATTACCTTTCAGCAAAATGTGACTGCCTGTTAAACATGTAATGGAACTGCTGGAGAGAAGAGATTTGATCTCCAAGGTGTGTTCAGATTTCACACTACAATTAGGTTGCTGCAAACATAATCGCAGGTTTGGCCATTACTTTTAATGGCCAAAAAATAGCCAAAACCGCAATGACGTTTGCACCAACCTAATAAAAAGTATGGCCATTTCAACCTTGGTTTAAAGCTTTTTAGACTTTAATACCATTCAGAGGCTAGTCTTGAACGGGTTTCCTACTTCATGGAAAAGTATTATCAGAGGGTGTCCCTGAGGATCAAACTTCAGTGACTGCTTTTAGCAATGAAAATATTCTATTAGTGGCAGAATAAAGCATGATCTCAATTGTGATGGTCAGTCAGCCAGAGCTAGCAATTTTTCTCTTCATTCCAGAAATTAATGGTGGCAGATCCTTCAAATGGCTAATCCTGAAGCCTCCACAGCCTCTTCTCCCTGTCCTTCCGGCTGGTGGCGCTTCCTTGCAACAGGAGGAGGTCAAGTGACTCAATAGACGACATAAGTGGAAATCTTCCTGGACAAATGCCTGAAAGTTGGCAGAGCCGTCTCCCCTAGTTCCCTTTCTACCTTCTGGACAAGATGACTTGAGTTCAGGGGCCATCTTGAATTTACAAAGGAAAAGGCCAAGGGACTCACACACTGTAGATCCTGACAATGTCTAATTGCTAAACAAAAACTCACCAATTGCAGATTTCTTGTTGTATTTTTTTACATTTAAGCCACTGTAGATGTATTTTGTTTCCTACAGCTAAATATTATTGCAACAAAAACGCTAATGAAACAAATCAAGTTGAAAGGGTTGGAAGATAGAACTGGGCCTATCAGAGTATTTGTGGGTTGGCCTCAGGTGTCAGCATATAAGTATGTGTATGTGCATGTTTATTTAAAGTCCCTAATACCTCCCCACTGGTTGTAAACTACCTGTATAAGGTTATCTGTTGCCCAGGCTGGAGTGCAGTGATACAATCTTGGCTCACTATAACCTCCCCTCCTGGGCTCAAGGGATCCTCCCATCTCAGCCTCCCTAGTTGCTGGGACCACAGGTGCACACCACCACACCTGGTTAATTTTTGCATTTTTGGTAGAGATGTGGTTCCACCATGTTGCCAAGGCTGGTCTTGAACTCCTGAGCCTCCCAAAGTGCTGGGATTAGAGGCACGACCCACTGCGCCCAGCTAGGTTTCCTTAATAGGTCCAGCTTGTCTCTTTTACACTGCCACAATCAAGGATGGGGAAAAAAAAAAAAAAAGAAACCTAGAGAGTTGGTATCGGAAGACAACTTCCATACATACGGAAACTTTTCTAATTTGGTAAGCCCTGAATATCATCAGAAGATTTGAGATAATAGCCTAAGAGCATGAAATTATAAAAACTGTTAGAGACATTCTTAGAGAGTTTATGAAGCTCCAGAGGGCTGTGCCCACATGACCAAGTGCTGAGGAGCTTAGGGAAAATCTGCTTTGCCCAGCCGGGACCGGGTGCTGCTCTTGTCCTTACACAACCTTGGAACAGCCCACTTCCTCGTCGGTGCAGTCAGCTTCAGCTGACAAAGCCATTGCGAGCGCTGGGCTCTGTTGCTATTAGTGCCTTGGCCAGATCACTATAAACCATCTGCTGGCTTTCCCTGCATCCATCATGCTGCAAAGATCACGGTTCAATCTGTTCTACCACAATGGGGCCAAAGCTCCCTGATTGACAATGTTAGTTAATTTCAAAGTGAAGCTCTTACCAACAATGGGTGGTTTCTCATATCCTTTGTATTCTCTGCTTCAGTTTTACAAATAACCTTCATAGTTGGCCTTGGAAATCCAGAGACAGTTGCTTGGCTCTCTAACTTTGCAGGACATAGCTGGGCAGATGTCTGAACAATATTTTGTCATCCTTCTTAAACTGACCACTAGCCCACTGTGAAACAGGGGAAATCAGCTCTTTCTGGCTACGCTAGAACATCCCCTTAGCACCCTCAGAGCTTCCTCTTCTCCCTGCTGCCACCTTGTGATTCCCTGACTGCCCAGAACCACCCCCTGGAAAGCCTGTGCACATCTCCCCAGCCGATCGTCTGTCACGTTAGGGAAAGTGGCCTCTCATGAGCAAGCTAGCCTAGGCTTAAGTTTTTACACCATCTGGGCACCAGCTTTTTAATAACCACTCGAAATCCAAAAGAAAGAACCCGGTGGCACTACTTCAGGCACCAGTGACAGGCTGCTGGGAGACAGCGTGTGCCAATACCTGTCCCAAGCATGGCTCACCCCAGCCTGCCTTCATGAGGAGGCCTCTGCAGTCTCCCTCCTGTGGGACGATGTGATTACTCTAGCACTTAAAAATAACAAAGTAAAAACAAATACAAGTTGTGCATGTCTTATTTATCCTCTTCCTGCTATCAGCTGTTTCCTAAATCAAGGCATCTTTTTTGTTAGCTATATGTGTTAGAAAATGGTGTCCAAATGTGCAGTGGTGAAAATCCTAGAAGCTTACCCAAGCGGTTGACCTGTACTACGCCACTGTAACCACACACAGGCAAAACTTTCTAAGTGAGACAGAGAAGAAATCTACTGGGTCACCTTCCTTCAGATCAGCGTCTCTGTCCAGTAGCCACTAAGTAGCATCCGATTGCTCTCCTCTAACACGAGTGTTCTCTGCAGTGATGTTTTTGTCTATGTTTTTGTTTCATGGATTTCTTTGTCTATTCTGCTTACTACAAATGAAACATCAACAAATTATTCTCTCATTAAGTGTATTGTTAGACTCTCCCACGAATCTTGCAAATTATTCTTTTCGGTGGTATGTGGAAGCTAGCAGAATAATGATCTGCTAAGTATCTGTCCTGTTTCAGTGGCTCTTGAAGAAAAAAAAGCATGACAATTATGATAGCAATGTTTTGGGTACTTAAGGCTGATGTCATAACTCATTTCAAAAGTCCTTATAATCACCGTCTCCACTCATACCTCCTGCCAGACTTTTTGAGTCTTGTTAAAGGTATCTTTAAAATCATGGGAAACATGTTCAAAGTAATTTAAGAAAACAAACTTTACACCTTTGCAAAAATAGCCCACCGGGAATTATTGGTGTCGATTCCAAACCCTGACAGACTTCGTGGTGTGAATTTCACCTGCCACTTATGAGTTCCCAGAGGCTTGATCCAGGGCAGCTGGGAAATAAACAGGAGACTTACGGAAAAATAATTAGAAGGGGACTCCCTGTCCCACCAGTGTTTTTTATTTCCTTCTCATTCTCTGTAGAACAGACTCCCAGCCTAAAAATCGTTCCTGTTAGAATATACCTAACAAGAAATGGGCAGATGCATTCCCGTCTATGATAGAAAGCAAGCTTATGCCACACACTCTTACTGGGAGCAAAACAAAGCAACATGTAAACAGAATGCACTACCAGGCATATGAAGTCATGGATGGACAATTTCACC
The DNA here is from genome assembly GCF_001604975.1 of Cebus imitator. Classification (NCBI taxonomy): domain Eukaryota; kingdom Metazoa; phylum Chordata; class Mammalia; order Primates; family Cebidae; genus Cebus; species Cebus imitator. Next base: position 3,407,316 of record NW_016107480.1, on the reverse strand, counting down.
TGAGAGGCTGTTTTGTCACATGGCGGCAGGTGCATAAATGCATTACCAGTTCGATTAACCATCCTGCTGTCAGCCCTTCTCTCCTCTTATGTCCCTAGTGAGCCCTCCAAGGAAGCCTCTGCTCTTCCAGGCATGAAACAAGCACAATGATAAGCTCCCACATTAGGCGTGTCATCAAAGATTGATCTCACAGCCATGTGATTGTGTCTGTCTTTCTTTACCTGCCTGAGCCTACAACACCAACATTAGAAATGTGCAAGGGGAATGTCTGTTTTTTTCACTGTCTTCATCACAGCCTCTTTTCTTATTCCTGCTGTTAATGCTGTCCCTCTAGCTCTACTAACTTCCATCTGGGTGGCAATTCTGTCCCAAAAGTCAGATGGAATTACAACCCAACACAGCATTTGGGTGCCAGTGGGTTACCTACTTGTTCTATACATCCTATCTGTACTTAGATAAGTGAGAATCTTTGGACATCATAAAATAATAATTACTTTTTAGTTTACATGTTCAAAGGTCAAGAAGAGATATAGGAGGAAGAGTCTTATTCAGTTTCATTTTTTTTAAACTGTATGTTTTCAATCAATCCTATGGAATGATATCGTAAACTTGTAAGGGGAATGATAATGCTATAACGCAGTGAATTAGCTCAGGCTTAACAAGTTCCTGCAATGACTGCATTGTTAGGCAAATGATATCTTCTCAGGCTTTAAGGATTAGAAAAACCCGGAGCTGGAGAGACAAAAATGGACCTGTCAAACAATCTGAACCAAGCCTGCCAGAAGTTCTCCTTACGTTTACTTCTAAAGGAAATTGGGCTTAGTATTAATTTTGTGACAATTTTTTAAACCTAGGATCAACTCATTACACTTCAAAAGATCTTTGAGAAGGCTGAGGATGGTGGCATGCGCCTATAGTCCCAGATACTCAGGAGGCAAGGGAGGAAGATCGCTTGAGCCCAGGAGCCTGAGACCAAAGTGCACAATGACCACACCTGTGAACAGTCACTGTACTCCAGCCTGGGTAACACTGTGAGACCTTGTCTTAAAATAATTTTTTTAAATCTTTTAGAAGTAACACATTTAACAATGTAGTACTTAAAGGCAGTGTTTGGCTTCACACACTGACATAGATTCGAATTCTGACTCTGCCACTCATCAGCTATAAGCCTTTGAAAAGAAGAATGAGAGGATCTCTATGAGGTCTAATGTGAGGCATCAGGTATATAAAAATGGTATAACATAATAGTGATGAGGATCCTGACTTGGTATCAGCTCCAGGCACAGCTTATTAGTTAAGTGATGTTCGGAATATTATTTAACTTCTCTGAGCTTCAATGGTGCTGTGATTCATAGGTCACAGGGCTGCTGGAGTTTCAGCGAGACTCTAGTACAGGGGTCAGCAAACTTCTATCGCTGTCTCTCTCTCTCAATGTCAAAAACAAGGTCTCGCTATGCCGCCCAGGCTGGACTTGAACTCCTGGGCTCAGGAAGTTCTCCTGCTTCAGCCTCCTGAGTAGCTAGGACTACAAGCAAATACCACCATGCTTGACTAAGCTTTTCTTTCCTTTCCCTTTTCTTTTCTCTTTCCTTTCCTTTATCTTTTCTTTTCTTCCTTTCTTTTTTTTTCTTTTTTTTGAGATGGAGTTTCACTCTTGTTACCCAGGCTGGAGTGCAATGGCACGATCTTGGCTCACCACAACCTCCGCTTCCCGGGTTCAAGCAATTCTCCTCCCTCAGTCTCCCAAGTAGCTGGGATTACAGGCATGTGACACCACACTGGCTAATTTTTGTATTTTAGCGACGGGGTTTCTCCATGTTGTTCAGGCTGGTCTTGAATCCCTGACCTCAGGTGATCCGCCTGCCTCGGCCTTCCAAAGTGCTGGGATTACAGGCATGGGCCACCGCACCCGGCCTAAACTTTTCTTTAAAGGCTAACATAGTAAACATTTCAGGTTTTGCAGGCCATATGGTCTCTGTCACAACTACCCAACTCTGCCCTTGTTGCACAAAAGCAGTCATAGAGAATATTTAAATGAATGAGTGTGGCTGTGTTCCAATAAAATTCTACTCACAAAAGCAGGTGGTGGGTCAGATTTTGTCCATGAGCCATAATTTGCCAATTCCTGCTCTGGTAGATGATCGATAAATGATAGCTCTAAAATATATATATATATTTTATATATATATATAAAGAAACAACCTTTTTAATTAAAGTAATTGGTAACAGATGAGATAGAAAGTGAAAAAGCACTGAAGATTCTAGTCTTGGCATACTGAAAATAAAGAACAAGAAGATCCAACTTCAGGATAATAGAGAAATTAAACAGAAGAGGCTATAACATAAATCACTGTGTAGAGTCACTGCTAGTTGCTAATTTTATATCTGCTCTTAAGAGCACGAGAGAGCCAAGCTGAAGAAAGCCAAGTGCTAAGGATGGCAGAGAAGAAAATTTGAAGAAACCTAGGTGATTGACAGAAACCATGACTGATGACAACATGGAGCTGCTAGACCAGCCTGGGACCTCTTGTCTCTATGCTTCTTGGAACATGAGAAAAATAAGCTGTATTTGATGATGTTCCTTTATTCAGGTTCTCTTACATGCAGCTGCATATAATCCCTAAATGATGTTTATACCACAAATTATCAAGTCTAGGATGCTGTCGATTTTAAGATGCCTCATTATTTTGTGCACAACTTATTACTAAGAAAACAAATCTTACCAATTATGCTATAACACAATGCCAAGATTGTCCTATTAGATGTGTGAATTGGCCACACCTAGCTTTCTTGCTTCTACATTTCTTTTGCTTATTCTGAAGGATTTTTCAGTTTCTCTGGATATCCATCTCATTGTAGGAGGATGATAAGATATCCTTTACACGTATTTCAGTGACTAAACCAAATCTACTTGTGAATATCTTCTTTTCATTGGTCCCACTTGGCTTTTGCTTTTCAAAACCACCTCATATTTTGTGCTTTGCACAAAAGCACCTGCCCAAGAGGGGCAAATGAGAGCTGAAATCCAGCCTGCACTCAAGTACCCTGGCATGTGGCTGCCACCAAAAACAGAGATGGAAACATTTTGCGACGCACCTGCCTGCAGAAAGTCCTTCTTCTGGTTTGCACAATGGGTCAGCGTGTGGTAGCTATAGCCCTGGCACTAGAGTATGGTGGAGAGAAGGAAAGACGTGGTTTCTCACTTCATAGCTTTTCTAGAGAAGACAGATCGCAAAGAATGGAGTGTGATGATGGCTGTGAAGGAGGAGGTCTCAGGCTCTAGAACACAGGGCAAGCATGTCTAACATGGGGGGTGGTCAGGAAAGGCTGACACCTGCTGAGTGGGGGTTAGCTGCATGAAGGAACAGTGGTGGGGGCAAAGGCATGGCAGGAAGGGAGAATTGCACGTGTGTTGAAAGAAAAGAACATGTTGCAATTGAGGAAAGCATGAATTTAGGAGGAGAATGTGAAGATGAAGATTTAAAATGGTGAGAAAGGCCAGGCTCAGTGGCTCATGCCTGTAATCCCAGAACTTTGGGAGGCCGAGGCAGGTGAGTCACCTAAGGTCAGGAGTTCAAGACCAGCCTGGCCAAGATGGTGAAATCCCATCTCTACCAAAAATACAAAAATTAGTCAGGAGCAGTGGCGTGTGCCCATAGTCCCAGCTATTTGGGAGGCTGAGGCAGGAGAATGCTTGAACCCAGGAGGCAGAGGTTGCAGTGAGATGAGATCATGCCACTACACTGCAGTCTGAGTGACAGAACAAGACTCCATCCCAAAAATAAAATAAAATGGATAAAATGATGAGAAAACCACATGTTGGCCAAAAAAATGAATGGATTTGAGAAACATTTAGAAGGTGCAAGTGACAGAATAATTAGATTGGCTTGTGGGGAGGAGAGAAGGGTATGGGGAAGAACGGGGTGAGAGGAGCAAGGAAACAGATAAGGAGAGAATGGATGGCTGTGCCGTTTGTTAAACTAGGGAAGAAGAGCAGGTGTAGTCTAGGGACCAGGTTATTCCACTTTGAACATGCTGAGTCTCCTGCAATATCCAGCTGGAGACAGAAAGCTCTTTCCATCTCGCCTCACCCACCTCCAGCCATGCTCCTCTTCTTGGTATATTTCCTCTTCCCTATTCTCCTTCCCTCCTGAGTCCAAGGCCTCCCAACCTCAGGTCTTTAATTCCCATCAAAGAAAGCAAACAAAAAAATTTTTTTAAACCAAATAACTGAAAATGATTAATTATACTCCCCAGAGAAGGCATTCACAAGACATGTAGCAAATATTTCGTATCAGAGTCTGAAGCATCTGCAGTTGGATTTTGTCCTGTGGTCTGGAGCTTCTCCCAAATGATGCGTGGGTAATTAACCCTGTATCTGCTGAGGAAAAATGGTCTCTAGTAGGATCTTTCTCAGAAGACAGCAAGAAAGTAACTGAAGACAAATTCTAACTTTCTCTTTAGAGCCACAGGGGATTCCAGTCACACGGGTACATAAATCACAACACAGCTGAATAGATCCATGGGTTTTACATGGTGTTTAGCTTTTGTCTAAGAATAGGTTCCTTAGAAGTAAAACCTGAGATGGAGATTCCTGTGCAAGTGATTGTGGAGGAAGCACACCAGGGGAAGGGGAGTGAGGGAAGCAGGATAGGGCAGGAGGGAAAAGCTGAACAAGGATGTGGTCTCAGATAGAGCCCTGGAGTCAAAATGCACTGCTGAGTGTATAGATTTTGAGGCAAGGGACCAGCCCTTTGTACACTACCAACTGGTCATCGCCTGGGGGCTGCTGGGTGGCGTTGTAACTTCTAGGAGAAGGCAGCCTCACGCGGAAGGGTCATAACCAGGAAAATCTCACAGCAGCTGGGCGATGGGTTCACCAGGTCTGCTAAAGGGAACTTGGACAGGGAACCAATGGCTTTCTTCAAACAACAAACATACACAGTCACGTGAGTGCACACACACATGCATACACACACGCATGCACACGTGCACATGTGCACACACACACATTCACACACACTGCTGATAGACGGCCCTGCCTGTGATTCTGCCACTGAGTCAAAGAAAATCTTTTGGCTCCTTATCACCCCCAGTAGGAGAGAAAATTCACCCGTTCACATGAGAAACTTGTAGGTGTAAATAAAAAACACTTGGCTTAGATCATAAATGTCTTAAAATGTTAGAAAAGTAAACAAATTAGTTAAGATCATCATCATCTCACAAGGAAATCAGGAACTTAACGCAGACTTTAAAAACCCCGTGAATGAAGGAAAAAAGGAGAGCAAACATAGAGATACCTCTTACAAGGAGATGCGAAAAAAAAGCGGACTAGCTCATTTATCAGAACTACTGCATATTGGGTGCTTATTAAAGATTTGTTAAATTGAATGAAATGAAACTGAATATCCCCCCACAAAGCATCATATACTAGATGTTTGACTGTTAAAATTGTTATTAAGATACTTAAAACCTAAAGAGACAAGCAAAGCACATGTGAAGGCAGTAGTTTCCACTGGTCGTCTGCCAGCCTCCTGCCCAATAAAATGCTCTTCCAGAGTTCCATGAGAATCACTGCAGAGCACTAGCGCATTAAGAATCGGAGAAGTCTTGAAAATACATAAACTCATGAAATATTTTAAACGGATGCTTCTCAAACATATATAATTACAGAATTCATTCAAGTTAACTATTAATATGCTGTTATGGATTGATTGGGACCCCCTCAAAATTCATATCTTGAAATCCTAACCCCAGTACCTCAAAATAAAACCTTACTTGGAAAGAGGTCTTTACAGAGGTAATCAAGTCAAATGAGGTCATGAGAGCAGGCTGCATTCCAAAATGAATGGTATCCTTACAAAGAGGAGAAATTTGGACACGGAAACTGGCACAGAAGGAAGGCCTGTTAAGAAAATAGACATCCGGCCGGGCACGGTGGCTCACGCCTGTAATCCCAGCACTTTGGGAGGCCGAGGCGGGTGGATCAC
>NW_016107480.1:3392201-3401240 GCF_001604975.1 Cebus imitator | reverse complement strand
TCTACTAAAAATACAAAAAATCAGCTGGGCATGGTGGCGCGTGCCTGTAATCCCAGCTACTCAGGAGGCTGAGGCAGGAGAATTGCCTGAAACCAGGAGGCGGAGGTTGCGGTGAGCTGAGATCGCGCCATTGCACTCCAGCCTGGGTAATAAGAGCGAAACTCCGTCTCAAAAAAAAAAAAAAGAAAAAGAAAAAGAAATAGACATCCACAAGCCTAGGAGAGATGCCTGCAACAGATCCTTCCCTCTCAGACGGAACCCACCCTGTTTGGACTTGCCACAAAACTGTGAGACAATCCATTTCTTTAAGCCACCCAGCCTGTGGTACTTGGTTACAGGAGACCCAGAAAACAAATGCCCAGGAACATGCTTAGGGAAGCACTGAGGACGGGATGGCATAGCCTGCCTGATGGGCCATAAAAAAGTAAGAGTCACTATCTCATTATGTGATTTCAAAGTAGAATAAATGAAATCATGATGTAATCATAAAAGGCATAATAAACAAGGGTCTGAGAATACCAGAACATCATAAAAGGGCAAAAAATAGGCAGAAACAGAATGATAATTTGAAATGTCAGTGTTTCATATAACAAATCAGGAGTACTCAGATTTGATGAATAAAGTGCAGAGTTGATGAGCGTAATATAATAGGTCGAATTAGCAGTCATGTATTTGACAGAATACATGATAGAATCATATCAGAAGCTAATATACTTTTTCCCAGGAATGTGTCATCAAAAATATCAAATAAAGCACAAAAATTTCTTCATATAAAGAAAAAAAAAAGACAGATTCTCTGTACTACATTCCCAAAGTAAAAGGGATACAATTTGAGATTTAAAAACAGTATCAAATTCTTTAAAATTTTAAACTAATCTCCTAAATAGTAATCTATATTAGAGAAGAAATCTACAACATAACCCCAATATATTCTAAAACATATATGGTTGTATTATATAATGCACATACATTGATCAATAATATGTAAAGTTATGTGTATGGCTTATGCATAACCATTGAAGCAATATACAAGGAAATGTATTCAAATAATCACGTCATCTTTGGGTTGCAGGAGTGAGCCACGATTTTTCTTATTTTGTGAATTTTCTAAATTATCTCCTTTTTTTGGTTTGGGGTTTTTTTTTTTTGAGACAGAGTCTTGCTCTGTTACCCAGGCTGGACTGCAGTGGTGCCATCACAGCTCACCGCAACCTCTGCCTCCCGGGTTCAAGTGATTCTCCTGCCTCAGCCTCCCAAGTAGCTGGGATTACAGGCACGTGCCAACACACCTAACTAATTTTTTGTATTTTTGTAGAGACAGAGTTTTGCCATGTTGGCCAGGCTGGTCTCAAACACCTGACCTCAGGCAATCTGCCCCCCTCGGCCTCCCAAAGTGCTGGGATTATAAGCATGAGCCATTATACCTGCCTATCTCCTTTTTAGAAAGGAGGAAAGGCATCAAAAAGCAGGAAAAGGAGAACTAATAAAGCAAGCATAAATAAAGTAGGAAAAAAACCTGTAGAATCAGTAACAGAAGGCTCTTTGACAACTTTTTAGTGTTAATTATTGAAATTAAAGGAAAACCTAAATTGTTAATATTCAGTATAAGAAAAAGCTATAATTCAAACGAAAATTTTTTTATTTCGCTAAAATGGAGAGATATTTTTTCAATTGTATGTCAAAACTCTTTACAACTAGCCAGGCACAGTGGCTCATGCCGGTAATCCCAGCACTTTGCAAGGTCAAGGAAGGTGAATCACTTGAGATCAGGTGTTAGAGACCAGCCTGGCCAACATATAGCAAAACCCCATCTCTACTAAAAACACAAAAATTAGCGGGACGTGGTGGCGCATGCCTGTAGTCCCAGCTACTTGGGAAGCTGAGGCAGGAGAATCGATTGAACCCAGGGGGCAGAGGTTGCCATGAGCTGAGATTGCAACACTGCACTCCAGCTGGATGACAGAGCAAGACTCCATTTCTGAAAAACAAAAGGAAAAAAAAATCTTTACCACTAAAATGAAATGAATGAGTTTTCAAAAATATAAAATATAAAAGCGAATAGAGCTAGCAGAAATACAGTCTTTATTCCCACTGATTTCAGCTTCCTGCCTCATCTCTTGAGATTTCCTAAGAACTTCATTAAAAAGTAGCCTATAGGCACCAGTTACCCGAGTTTGTTCCACCCTTGAGTGAAAAACTAACACGAGATGATTTATTATAATACACTCTTTATACTAGAGGGAAAAGCTAACCTAAATAAAGAGAAAAAAAATAAAAAAAGAAAGGAGGAGAAAAAAGGCACTTGGCCCTGCTGAATCTGCAGATCTTTCAAATAACAAAGATTTATGTCACATGTTAATTGTTGCAAAAAATTGAAAAAGGCAATATGTTTCTGAACTGATTTTATAAATGAAACGTGGATTTATTTCCCAATCCTTAGACCAATATCAAAAAGAGAAAATTATAATTTTCAGTATAGATGCAAAGGAAGAAAAGGAGTAATGAGGGCTAAAAAAGAGGGAGACGGGAGAAAGGAAGGAAATGAGGAAGTAAAAGAAAGAAGGAAGAAAGAAAAAATGAAATTATTCCAAATACTTAAAAATAAATTGTCACTGCTGGGCGTGGTGGCTCACACCTGTAATCCCAGCACTTTGGGAGGCTGAGGTGGGTGGATTGCCTGAGGTCAGGACTTCGAGACCAGTCTGGCCAACATGGCAAAACCTCATCTCCACTAAAAATACAAAAAAATTAGCCAGGCTTGGTGGCATGTGCCTGTAATCCCAGCTACTTGGGAGGATGAGGCAGGAGAACTGCTTGAACTAGGGAGGTGGAGGTTGCAGTGAGCCAGGATTGCACACTGCACTCCAGCCTGGGCGACAGAGCGAGGCTCTGTCTCAAAAATAAATAAATAAATAATTACCGATGATGAAGGAAAGTTTATTCCAGGAATTCAAGGTTGATATAACACATAAAACATTATCAAGATAATCATCATATTAACAAGGCAGAGTAAAAATTATATAATTATATAGGCAGGTACAAAAAAGTATTTGATTAGATACAAAATATTTTCTTGATTAAAACCCTAGGAATTCTTCTTTCTTGATGTGATAAAGAGTACATATTTAAAACTGATAATAACTATTACACTTAGCATAGAACATCGGAAATGTTCAGGCTGGGTGTTGGGGCTCACACCTGTAATCTCAATACTTTGGGAGGCCAAGACAGGAGGATCAATTGAGACCAGTAGTTCAAGACCAGCCTGGACAACATAGTGAGACCCCTGTTTTGACAAAAATTAAAAAGTATATCAGCCGGGCATAATGGTGTACCTATAGTCCCAGCTACTTGAGAGGCTGAGGTGGTGGGACTGCTTGAGCCCAGGGGTTTGAGAACAGCTGGGAAACATAGTAAGAGCCTGCCTCTACAAAATTTTTTTAAAAATGAGCCAGGTGTGGTGGTGGGTACCTGTGGTTCCAGCTACTCAAGAGGCTGAGGTGGGATGATCACTTTAGCCCAGGAGGTCAAGGCTGCAGTGAGCCATGATCACACCACTGCACTCCAGCCTAGTGACACAAGACCCTGTCTGTAAAGAAAGAAAGAAAGAAAGAAATACCCTTAGGTTCCATCTTTTAAATTAGGTTGTTGCAGTAAATTAAAATGGAGACCAGACCTGAAGAATCCCTGAGCAGACAAAGCCATTAGACCCCATGAATAACTTCAGCCTTGCTTGATTTGTTGACAGAAGCCAAACTTAGCTTGAACAAGCTGTTGCAAATACTTATGTCAAAGGAAAATAGAACTTAAGCTCAACCAATCAGAAGCAGCCAGCAAAATTAAATTAGATAACTAGGGACTTTACAGAGGGATAGACCAAATAAGGCAACTTTATAACTGTGACCAAATAATTTCTTTGTATTACTTCCAAATTCACTCTATAAAAGTCTGTTCTTGACACTTCTTCAACAGAGCCCAAAAACCTCTTTTGGTTTGGCGCTTCCCAATTCATGAATTACCATTTGCTCAATTAAACACTTTAAAATTTTATTGTTTGTTTCAATTAACATTTTAACAAGCTAAAATTGATTCATATTATAAAAATGTGATATTTGTATACAGTATACAAAATCTGTATATCTCATACAGTTATTTAAAAAAAAAAAAACCTGTACAATTTTATACAGTTAGGACTGTCTATAGGTAAGTGTACTAACGATAGTTGGTAAGCTATAAAGTGGTATGCCTTTCCAGAAAGCAGTCAGACAAGATTTGAAAGCATTATGAAGCCAGCCATGATGGCTCACACCTATCATCCCCCAGTACTTTGGGAGTCTGAGGTGGGACAATCGCTTGAGCCCAGGAGTTTGAGACCAGCCTGGGCAACACAGTGAAACCCACCCTTTACAAAAATACAAAAAATTAGCCAGGTATGGTGGTGCATGCCTGCAGACCCAGCTACTCAGGAGGCTGAGATGGGAGTATCACTTGGACCCAGGAGGTCGAGGCTGCACTGAGCCAAGATCACACCACTATACTCCAGCCTGGGTGACAGGGTGAGACCCTGTCTGAAAAAGATAAAATAAAATAAAAAGCAGTATAAGATGATTTCTCAAGCTGACAAAAGAAAAATAATTTAGATATATAAATAATCCCATTCCCCCTGAAATTCCAAATTTTAAAAATAATTCATACAAGAATGTTCATGGTGACATTTTAATAGCAAGATATTAGAAACAGCAGCCACACGTATGCAAATGCTCAACGGTGAATGATGCCTAAGCCAGATAACAGTAAATGTCACGCGAAGTCTCTCCTGTCGCTTACATTCCCTGACTCAGCGAATAACAGCACCATCCACACAGTCACCCAACAGAGAAACCCAGGACTTCTTCCTTTACCTCATTCCAGCCCTTCCTTACATGTCTCTGCCTCTAATGTCACCCTTCTGCAACTCATCTTCCATAGTGGTGCCATAGTGCTAATTCTGAAATTCAAACCTCCTCCTCCCCCTCTCCACGATTGCCTATAAGTTAAAATCCAAATGGCATGGCGTCCAAAGTCCTCCAAGACCTGACCCTACCTACCGGTTTGTTTCTTCACTCCCACACACCCCGTTCACGAACCATCTGGACTGTTCACAGTTCAACGAGTTCATCGTGCCCTTTACAACCCTGTGCCCTGCCTAGATTGCCTTCCCTGGAATTCTTGTCTTCCTGACAAAGACTTCTCAGCTTTTAACCTTAACTCAAGTTTCGAGTCCTCATATGCCCCTCCTAAGGTACACAAAAATGTATGACTTTATTTATTTTCTTTCTATTATTTCTGCTAATAATAGGGGTAGTGGAGTGGGAGCAACCCAATTTGTCCATAAATGTAATTCTGTCTCTTTAGCTTTAAAACTGTTAATTTAAGGAAGACAGAGAAGCTCCTCCTGAGAATGGAAGATCCAACATTTCATGAAACAATATTTCATGAACTTTCCTTTCTTTTCTTTTTTTTTCCTTTCTTTTCTTTCTTTTTTTTTTTTTTTTAATAGAGTCTTACTCTGTTCCCCAGGCTGGAGTGCAGTGGCGCGATCTTGGCTCACCGCAATCTCCTTCTCCCGGGTTCAAGCGATTCTCCTGCCTCAGCCTCCTGAGCAGCTGAGAGGCTCTTGCCACCACGCCACCACCCCTGGCTAATTTGCATTTTCAGTAGAGATGGGATTCACTCTATTGGCCAGGTTGGTTTCGAATTCCTGACCTCAAGTGGTCTGCCCACCTCGGCCTCCCAAAGTGCTAGGATTACAGGCATGAGCCATGGCGCCCAGCCGATGTTTTTCTTTTCAAAGGAACTCATGCACTTCAGTGCTTCCCAAGATGGCATCTGGATGCAGAAAAAGACACCTCTTCATTTCAGTGAAGTAACATGCTTCAGATTCCTCCCTGGCTGTGCTGACATGTTATTTGCCTTAGTAGGTTTCCGAAAATCCTGAAGTGGTAGCTGCTGAGATGTGGTTTGCCCAGCTTGGATTGTTTTAACCATTGTGATGATGTCAGCTCCCTGGTTGAGAAGTCCCATATTCTGGAGGCTCCTCATTTCTGAGCCCAGGAGGCTTTTCTGGTCCCCATCCTTCCACTCTTTGCAGCCCTGCACTGAGGCTGCTGGAGCTTCTGGGTGTCTTCAGTGCTGAGTGCAGGCTGTAGGCACCTGGTGCACTGTCTCACACCCCTATATTTAGATTTGTCCTCTGCCAGTGCTATTCTACTGTTCCTGTGTCACATTGGATGTGGTGATGTGATAACTTACCCCCAAATAATGCCTTAAAGAAGCAAGAATCTACCCCAATAGATTGCCACAAAACTACCTGGGTGTTCCTACACCCTCCTCAATTCTGAAGGGGGAGTCCCACATGCATCAATAAACTCTTGCCCTTTTTCTCCTCTCTCCTGGGTGCCTTCTGTTAGCGCTGGAATGGATTTCTAATCTCCCTTCCTGATTTACAAGAGCCCTCTACATCAGTGAATATAAATCGCCTGAGGATCTTATTAAAATGCAGACTCCAATTCAATCATTCTGGAATGTGGCCTGAGAGTCTGCATTTCTAACAAGCTCCCTGGTGATGCCAGCCAGGCTGGCCAATGACCACCCTTTGAGAAGCAAGCCTGATCAATCCTTCTCTTTCATGAGATTGCATTTACTTCACATCTGCGGGGCAATGACAGCTGGCAAGGTGCAGGGAAAGAAAATAGGTGAGCAACGGGAAAATACATCGGGAGGTGCTCCAGGAACGCCATCCCAATTACTCAGACCACCACCCCTTTTTCCTCTCCCGCCGGAACCACTGCTGGTTTGTGGGGACTCCACATAGGCGACAGAAGCTTCAGTCACTGCCTGTATAGTTGATGAAATGTGCTCCTCCCTAACTATACCATCATTTTCTTGAAAGCATAGAGCAGAATTCCCAAACTGATGGCGACAGGCTGCATATGGCCCCACAGATGTTTTGTTTTACCATCACCGTGTTTTTAAGATACATGAGTTAGTTGCCAAATGTAAAGCACTGATCCTCAACCCCAACTGCACACGAGAACCACCCGGAACACTCTCCGAAACATGTCAGGGTCTGAGTCCCGCCCCCCTAACGATTGGGCGTCAACCTGCCTGGGAAGGGTCCTAGATGTCAGTATTTGTTTTGAGTAAGCTTTTTACTTTAGAACAGTTTTAGATTTACACAATTATTGCAAAGACAATACAGAGTGTTTCCATATAACCCACATTCAGATTCCCTCTTATTAACATTTAACATTAATATAGTACATTCGTCACAATTAATGAACCATATGTATATAATTTTTTTTTTTGAGACAGAGTCTTGCTCTGTCTCCCAGGCTGGAGTGCAGTGGTACAATCTCGGCTCACTGCTGCCTCCACCTCCCAGGTCAAGCAATTCTCCTGCCTCAGCCTCTCGAGTAGCTGGGATTACAGGTGCCTGCCACCTCACCCAGCTAATTTTTGTATTTTTAGTAGAGATAGGGTTTCATCATCCTGACCAGGCTTGTCTTGAACTCCTGACCTCGTGATCCACGCGCCTGGCCTCCCAAAGTGCTGGGATTCCAGGTGTGAGCCACTGCGCCCAGCCTGAACTCGTATTTATACATTATTATTAACGAATATCACGAAGAACTCAGACATCCTCAGTTCTTCCCTGATGATCTTTTCTGCTCCAGGATCCCATCTAGGACACCACATTCCATTTAGTTGGCATGTCTCCTTAGGCTCTCCTTCATCATCACAGTTTCTCAGTCTTACCTCGGATTTGATGATTGAGACAGTCTTGGGGAGTATTGGTCAGGTGTCTGTAGAATGCCCCTCATTTGGAATTTTAAGGATGTGAAGAGTTCATGTAATTCTATCACTTTGGGAGGCTAAGGTGGGAGAGTCACTCAAGGCCAGGCGTTTGAGAACAGCCTGGGAAACATAGCGAGACCCTGTCTCTACAGATAAATAAAATCTGTGTTACTAAAAAAAGAGTCTGCATGAAATTTCAGACTCTGGCTTCGCTTGACTGCGGGGGGGAGATCTGACCACATGGAGACTGCAGTCTTCCATGGAAATAACAGATTGGCCATGAGAAGTGGATGTCAGCACCCTACAGTACTCCACAATCAGCTTTGCTATTGGCCCTCATCTTCTGAAATTCCACCTCCCACGCAGACGTTAACTCCATCATCTTTTATGCATAGCACTGAGAATGCTGCCTGACACTGGATAAATGACTAGATGAATGAATGAATGAGTGAGTGAATTTATAAAGAATAAATGTGTAGCTGGGCACGGTGGCTCATGCCTGTAATCCCAACACTTTGGGAGGCCGAGGAGGGCAGATTGCCTGAGGTCAGGAGTTCAAGACCAGTCTGACAACCATGAAGAAACTCGTCTCTACTAAAAAATACAAAATCAACTGGGCGTGGTGGCACATGCCTGTAGTCCCAGCTACTTGGGAGGCTGAGGCAGGAGAACTGCTTGAACCCAGGAGGTAGAGGTTGCAGTGAGCCAAGATTGCACTCCAGGCTGGGCAACAAGAGCGAAACTCAGTATCAAAGAAAAAAAAAGAATAAATGTGTGGTTACTGAAAATGTCAAATTTATATATATATATATATATATATATATATATATATATATATATATATATATATAAGCTGAGTGTGGTAGCATACAGCTGTAGTCCTGGCTACTCAGGAGGCTGAGATAGGAGGATCACCTGAGCCTGGGAGTCAAGGCTATAGTGAGCTGTGAGTGTACCACTCCCCTTTAGCCTGGGTGATGAGAATGAGATCCTGTCTCAGAAAAATTAAATGCTGGGCCAAATATTGCAGATTGGTTTACTCAACATTCATTCTAAGCCACTTCCTATGTAATAGAATCTTGAAAGCTAAAAACTGCATTTCCCAGACTCCTCTGCAGCTAGGTCTGCAGACCTCTTGGGAAGGTAGTAGGCTGGTGCAAAAGTAATTGTGGTTTTTGCCATTACTTTTTTGGTTTTTTTTTTTTT
>NW_016107480.1:3376023-3391936 GCF_001604975.1 Cebus imitator | reverse complement strand
TCAAACTCCTGACCTTATGATCTGCCCACCTCAGCCTCCCAAAATGCTGGGATTACAGGTGTGAGCACTCTTTCAAAGAGGTTTTCTCTCCCAGTCCAGCTGCCACTCTAATCTGCCCTCCCCACTCAGATCCCAGCTGGACACATGGCTCACTGGTTTTTCTGTTACTTTATAAATACAGTTAAGAACTCTATCCCTCACACTTTGAGGACAGAACAGAGTAAGCTGGGTACACTGAGCTTAGAGAAGGGGAAGTGGAGGTCTGGCTAAATATGTCAAAATTCTTGATTTTTTCCCCCCTAAGGACAGAAGTAAAATAGAATGTATACACTGATTACAACCACTTATTCATTCACTCATTTTATATTTAATATAGAATATGACCAGCAATGTTCTGAACACTTGATCTTATTTACTTTTCACAGAAACCTTGGGAGCGAAGTACTATTACCTTCATTTTATAAACAAGGAGATCAAAGCTTAGAGAAGTGAATTATCTTGATTGGGTGCTGTAAGAAATCAAAATAGATCCATCTGAATCTAAGGCTGCATTCTTTCCACTTCATTATTCTGCCTCCCCCATGCCAGTCTGCAACTAAAGACACTGTGTCCTAGAGAATATTGCCAGTCCTTTTTTTTTTTTTTTTAGACAGAGTCTTGCTCTGTCAGCCAGGCTGGAGTACAGTGGCATCATCTCAGCTCATTGCAACCTCTGCGTCCCAGGTTCAAGTGATTCTCCTGCCTCAGCCTCCCAAGTAGCTGGGATTACAGGTGCCCACCACCACCATACTCATGCCAGTCTTTATCAAGTAAACCTTGCAAATGCAGAGCATAACCACAGCAGTCACTCAGCAGTTGCTGAAAGCTGACATAGGCTGTCCAGCTTGGAGGAGGGCACAGGAGCTATTATGAATCTATGAATTTAGTGCTTTTCAGTAGATCTTTCTGGAGAGTATATCCAGCCATAAGAAATACTTGACAGTGCAATAAGAATATTTGCCTTCGCTATTTCTGTCATTTGCATGACCTATTCTTGCTGAGGAGAGGGCTTAATGCCAATTACTGCTTCTCTAAAGAGAGAAACGCATTTTCTCTTACCATTGTCACCTGCTCAGTCTTTGACTAAGACTGTGTGGTCTTCAGCAATATCTGCCAGTTAATGGAAATGCACAGTCTAGGGGAAATTGGAGAAGAGAGGAAGTTGCCAGAATTTTTTTCCAGACCACTGGATCCTCCTAGAACTAATTAGCTTGAAGCATGTGAGGAAGAGAGATTGTGTATGTCTTATGGTCAGTAGGAGTATAGGCTAGGCACCAACTGATGCCCCCCCAGGATGAAGGCACTTCCTCCCCCAGACAGAATTAGCCTCTCCCTCTGCTCTGCCCGCACCGCACTGGGAACATATCTACACATTCACACTTACCACACTTGAGTTTACATGTCTGCCGCCTCAGGATCAGGAATCCTGTCTTTTCATCTGTCTCTATATCAAAACTCTTTCAGTGTTGGTGGCAGAAGACAAAAACTAATTCAAACTGCCTTCAGCCAAGAAGCTGGGGTGGGAGGAGAAAATCTATTGGCCAATGTAATTGAAGAGTTCAGGGCTAAGGGCCGGATTGACCTAGCCTGGATCTAGCGGTTCTAATAATATCCTCAGAATTCCATTTTTCTCTGTCTTAGCTCTGCCTCCCGCAGTGTGGGTTTATTTTAGGCAGTGTGGTGGCTCCTGGCCATTCCAGGCTCACGTCACCCTCTCGGTTAGTAACCTAAGGAGGAAAAGATCTCGCTGGTACTTCCGCTTAAGTCTTCGGTTCACTGCTATTGGAGGAAACTGAGTGACTCATTCATTACCTGAATCACTAGCAAGCAGAATTCAGGGCCGTGATTGGCCAGCCCTCAGTCACATGCTCTAGCCTGGAGCTGGGGGTGGAGCCTGTGTAAGCCACGCCCACTGAGCAGGGGTGGGTGGGCGTGACTCCCTAAAACAAATGCAAGAGCTACTAACAAGTAAAGGTGGAGTGGATGGTAAACGACCAAGACGACACGTGCTTCCACAGCAGCCCCACTGCAAAATATGGGGGCTTGGCACACAGTAGGAACCAGAAGTCTTTCTTCAGTTTATTGTGGAAGAAGGAAGTGCTGCTGGATGCAGACATGGGCTTAAAGCGTGCTCTGCCCCAGGCACTGCTATACAGATGGTATTGGTGAGAGACGCCCATCGTGGCTTTCTCTGCCCTCTTACTACTCTCCTCCATTTCTGTTTTTTTGTTTGTTTTTTGAGATGGAGTCTCATTCTGCCACCCAGGCTGGAGTGCAGTGTCGCCATATCAGCTCAGTGCAACATCCGCCTCCCAGGTTCAAGCAATTCTCCTGCCTCAGCCTCCTGAGTAGCTGGGACTACAGGCACACGCCACCAAGCCCAGCTAATTTTTTGTAGTTTTAGTAGAGACAGGTTTCACCATGTTGGCCACGCTGGTCTCGATCGCTTGACCTCGTGATCCGCCCACTTCCGACTCCCAAAGCGCTGGGATTACAGGTGTGAACCACCATGCCCGACCTCTTCTCTGAGTTTCTGACTCAGCCTGGTAAGCTGCACTTGATCCTGGGTACCTTCCTCTGTTTCACAGCATGCCATGTACTTTCCAATCATGACTAGTCTATCCTCCGTCAACGGAGAAACAGCTCTCTAGAAGGCAGGGCCCAAGTTTCCTCCCTCCTTGGTCTATGCAACTCAACTGGAACTGAGCTGCCTTGAGAAGACCTAAGTTGGGCCAGACGCATTGTTACACCAGGATGAAGGATGGGAAGCAAAAGAATGCCAGAACTGAAATTTTAGCTTACAGAGCTCCCATTCCAAGCAGCCCATGACCACTTTTCCACAATTTATCTGGATGATACTCTAAGAATAAATCCAGTGGCCTTTCAAGATGGCAGCAGTGGCTAAATAGTTACAGTGTTGCTGGTAAATTTCCATCTCATAGTGTTTTGCCAGTTGACTTAGGGAATATCGTGCCCTGAGACAGTTAAGTCATTAGCTAAACCCTGTATAGCATCTATGAGAAGATACACTCTCTTCCAGGCTGTTGTGATTTTGGAGGCAGTCTTTGACAACTCCCAAAAGAACGTGGGGTTGATGGAATCTTCCTATATTATTAAACTTCTATGCTAAATTAGCATGGCAAGATACTAGCAACCCTCTTTGTCTTCCTACACTAATGAGTTAATTTTTCCTATCCTTTTAAAAAATCAATGCCCTCATTAAAAAATTTACATTGTATATAACAATTACTGGCTTTATCATAAAATTTGTGCTCCACAAGATAAAATAGCCAATTTCCTATTTTCATAATCCATATCCTTTTAAATAAACATGAAATTTAGGACTCAATTAGATATATAATCTAGTTCAGGCTTCATATATAAACCTTGGAGTAACTAATAAACTTTCCGTTTCTTATGCATTCCAAGTAAGAACTTTAAAAACAAAATAGGGAAATAATTCATCCAGGACAGGAAACTTTGATGAGTACCTGAGGATTTCTTAGAATATTGCTTTAGTATACTTTAGTTACAGGAAACTGAAAGTAAAATATAGTATTGCTTACAATAAGTGGTGTGTCTCATACGTGTGCAGTAAATTTTGCAATCTTTATCCTGGTGATCTTTATACCGACAAGGAGAGTTGAGTAGGCTGTTCAATGAGTTCATTTTACAGATAAAGAAATTGAGACACAGAATAATTGTGTTTCTCAAAAATCACGTATGTCAAAGATAAAGCTGGGAATCAACTCCAATCCTTTAATTAAATCAGTCAGTCTAGAACTTTATCAATTCTTATTTTTAGAAGCTAAGACCCATCTAGCTTGCTTATTAACCTTTATTCTACATGCTGTTATTCTTTTCTGTCTTCCTTGAAATTCTGTTCTTGTTTGCTTCCCACATATCAATTCTCTTCCTGACACCCAACTTTTTTTCTAATCCTTTCTTGCCTCTTGGTAGAAATTGATTTCCTGTTTGTGTTCCGAAAGCTCATGAATGCATTCATTTTACCACCTAAAAGACATGAGTCCAAATCCTTGTACCATACGTTGTAATGCAGTCAAGTTGTTAAATAGAGCAGAAAACATTGCAAAAATCAAAATGCAAAGATGTACCAGTACCCAGTGTGCAGGTTTTATGCTCCCCGCTGCTGATATCCAGAAGGCATGTGTCTGCCCTTCCCCGATATGTGTTTAAATTTGACAAATTTACCTTGTTTCAGCCAGTGTTAAGTAACTATTAATTTCCCAAGAGAATAACTTCCCTTAGTGGTTATGGGAAAATGTCTCTGCCATGCCTCATCATGGCTAGGTGACAAAAGAGTTGAATCTTTGGTTTTAAAATATTCTTTTGACAAGCACAGTGCTTCCTCTGGCTTGCATGCAATACCAACCTCTTTTCTTGATCATTTCATTTGTTCTTTAACCTAGTACAGTTTCCAAAAAGGGAAGCATTCATTTAGCATTGACTGCTTTCTGGGACTCTCTTCTAGGTGATTTCTCCCTGATCAAAAAGGTATTATTGAAAACTAAATACAGAGAATAAAAAAATCAATATTTGATTAGGTCTTTGATAAGAGGGCACAGCTTGTTGATTGACAGCATGAGCTTCCAAGAGATGTGGCTTCAGAGCTCAGCTCTGCTGCCTTAGGAAAGTCAGTTGATTTCCTGTGCCTATCACCTCCTCTATAAAACTGTGCTAATAATACCTACTTCCTAGCATCCTGATGAAGCTAAAATGAGATGATGTATGTAAAGTACTTATGATACTCAAGGAATAGCAATTGTTAGAAGGTATGTTTGAAACTAAGTAAGGCTATTAATTGCCCTTGTGTTTATGAGAATTTTAAAGGCAATTTCTTCCTGAGCATCAGTGATAATGTGAACTCTGAATCATGTTCCGTTCATTTTACATATACAGTATATATCAAGCATAAGATAGCAATTCACTAGTTGTTTGATTATCATTTGAATGACTATAAACAATCTAGTTCTCTGTCCTATGTGTGGTAGAGATTTACGGTTTCATAAGAAATTAGAAAATTGATTTTCCATCTTGCACAGAGGGGGCAGAGAGAGTTCCCTCCACTTCCTCTAGGGTCACAGAAAGGTACTGATGCTTCCTTAAACCATAGAAAGCAAGGCTGGCTACTTTTTGAAAATCTTTGTAGATGTGATGAAATTGAATTTAGCTATTTTTGAAAATAGTCTAGTTGGAAACTCTGGGAAAATTAAGGTCAAAAAAATGCTCACTAAACATTGAACTAGAACTGTAGCTATCTAAGCTGTCAAGCCATATCCTTTGGCATCGCTATAGCCATAAAATAATCGCTGAGCCCAAGGCCTTAGAAGTAACCTAAACTCAGTTTCTCTTCCCATTGCCTCTTCTGTTTGGTACATTCTGTAAATGTGCAGGAAACCCTGTGCTCCATCTGTATGAATTTACAACCCACAAGGCTGCTAGAAGAACCAGCAGGGCTTTACTCGTGAGCCTCCGAGTTGTTCCTTCAGGCTCACTCTGCTGCAGGTGTCAAGAGCCCCGCAGGGTCACTGCAGGTCAGAGGGCTGCGCCCCCAGCACTGATGGAGCTCATGAGTACTTCTGTTTCCTGTGTGAGTGGGGCAAAGGTCATTCACAGTGTCCTACCAGGTGGGATTCAGTTAGTTTCCATTAGACCAACAAACACCCGTTAGTCACTGGCCCTCACCAGCTGGCCGACCTGTGGACAGGCAGGGCCATTGCAGCGCCATTGTCATTGCTAGGAATCAGGTCAACAGAATTCCTTAATGCTGGGGGACTTGGGCGGTCCTGCCCACGTAAAGATGAAGGGAGACCTTCATACTTTCATTATTGGGAACTGCAGTGTTAAGGGTGTATTAGTAATAAGGTAGGAAGAGTAAGAACGTGTAATGACTCAGGAAGCAGGAATCAGAGAAATAAACATGAGGTCATGCTGGTTAGCTATTATTACAGGGCTTTTTTAAACCACAAAATGTATTCATGTGTAGATGAGGGTAAAAAAAAGTCAACTAGTATCTATCAAGCAACAACTTGGATGGTGATATTGAGTTGGATGTGGTTGGAAGTATATTAGAAGTGTCTCAATTCTGCCCATCTTTTAAGATCCAAAGTACGTACCTTAGCTTCCAAAAGCCCACCAACACAAGAACCCTCCCTTACCTGACCCTGCTTCTATTTATCCTCTACCACAACAGTTTCACACTTTTTAAAGCCATAGGACTCTGTATTAGGGATAAAAATTCTGCAGAAACCAACATGAAAACCAGATATAAGAAGAGGCGTTCTGGCTGGGTGTGGTGGCTCATGCCTGTAATCCCAGAGCTTTGGGAGGCTGAGGTGGGAGGATCACTTGACCCCAGGAGTTCAAGACCAGCCTGGGCAACATAGTGAAACTCAATCTCGACAAAAAACAATATTTAAAAAATTAGCCTGTCGTGGTGGTGCACCTATAGTCCCAGCTACTCAGGAGGCTGAGGTGGGAGGATTGACTGAGCCTGGGAGGTCAAGGCTACAGTGAGGTGTGATCACATCACTACAACTTCAGCCTGGATGACAGAGCAAGAGGGGTTCTGGCAGATGCAAAGTGTGGTCACCTGGACATCTTCTCTACCGACAGTCTAAGAAACCCTAGGGTACCATAAAACACACTTTGTATAGAACAAACTGTCTAGATCATTACTTGGTAGTCAATGATACATTACCTTGTGTTTTTCCATGATTCCTGTAGATTTGTTAATTAGATTACAAATTTCTAAGGGGCAAAGATTCAAATGAAAGACAACAGAATCAGCAAGAGGTGAGAGTTGAGAGATGGAGGCTCTGTGCCTGGCACCAGCACAGGCCATAGCTAGCAGATGAGTTCATTCAGTGTGCTGGGCCTGTGAGGGCTGAACCCAGTGATACGTAAGAAGTGTAATCATAATTTCCAGTAGTCCACAATAGCCCTAGGTTACACTTGCTGTAGATCAAATAATTATTTAGAATTGCTTTTACTGTCAAAAGTCTCTCATTCGGATGATCAGTCACATGCTCTCCCTCTCTCGAAGGCTCTCTTTGATTCGTGATGCCATGAATCGTGTGTGTGCTGCCCCCATCCACTCACCCCACCCTAGGATCTAGCATAAGGTAAAGGGCATAGTAAGGACTCGGGATTTATTAAATTAATTCACCTTAAAGGAGCCCAAAACTCAATTTAGAAGGTGATGAGTTGTACGGATGAAGTATCTAGAAATCAGTACAATTCAGGAAAGGGGGATAAGTTACAAGACAGGTGAGAAGGACCATGATTTCAGAACCACAGCAGCCATTCATTCCCATCAGAGCACATTAGATTTTGAACAACAGAGCCAGGGAGAGAGGCCAGATGAGGATTGGGCAGGCAGGCCACCTCGTGGAACATGTGACTGGGGCGAAGGAGTTACAAGGCGGTGGGTGTTGTGGGCAGAGCCTGGGCCCGGTTGGCTGTCTTGCCGGCTGGCAGAGCTCCACAGAGTGAGGCAATCGGCAGCGATCCAGGCAGGCAGTTGGTGTCAGTGAGGTCCATATGTGGATGGGACCAACAGCAGGGTGGGCAGTGCGGTAGGGGAAAGCCAGGCACTGGGTCCTGGGAACCCCAGGCAGCCTCCAGCTCTGGAGAAAGGGAGTACTGAGGTGAGAACAGGGCGCCAAGGTTTTGTCAGGGACTTTCTGAAAGTTGGGGGAATGTGGAGCCTGTCATTTGGGCCGACTTGGCCACACGGCATGCTGGGATCTCCATGGTGGGTGAGCACTGAAAGAATGAGCTAAACATTGGCAGTGACCAAGCAAGAGGGATTAATTTGGTTTTTGGCCCAGCCCCAAGGAAAGAAGCCAGCTGTCCAAAACCCAAACTAGGGTCTGACATGGGCTGGTGCCAGTGTTCAAATCTGCCAGCAAGGGGCCGGACGCCTGCTTCTCCTATCAGGCAGGAACCAGGCAGAACTGCAGGGGCAAATCCCATGAGCTATGGTAGGTCGCTGGACATGACAGGTCTTACCTAGGGTGAGTGTTACTGTGGCGAAGGCTGAATGAAGCACACACCGAGAGACTCATGTCGAATCCTCGACAGCAAATCCAAAACTGGGTCATAAAATGAGTTTCACTCAGAATAAAGTTAAAGAGCCTGATGGGAAATCATGAAACTGGGAAACAAGTCAGTGAGGAATGGAGGATCCAGGCGCACGGGATACCAAGCAGAACATTCACAGCAAACTGCAGGCTTTTGTGCAAGCACCATACATGTACATAGTGACCTTAGATGTGGTAGTCCCAACATGGGCTGACATACATGTGCTTGAGCCATTAAAGGGGGGCTGACAGGGTGCAAGGCAACAACACACAACCATCTCTAAATAGCAGTCAGTCAAGCCACAGGGGGTTCATGGTTCTCGAAAGCCCTGGCCAGCTGACTACAAGACTCCATCTAGCAGCTGGAGGGACCAGGCCCAGCCTCCACAAAGAGGAGGTAGGCAAGGTCCCAGGAGGGATATGAGGGCCTCAGCAAAGTAAACAGGGGTCAGGGTAGAACTTCATTCAGTTGCAGGAATAAAAGTCAGGACCCAGAGCAGACACACAGTCAAATACACAGGGCACACACAAGTGAAAGTTAGATGGGAAGCTGGAGCTTGTTGGATCCACACCAGGTGTACTTGATATTGGCCAGAGGCAGTGAGACTTTGGGGTGGCAGAATTTGATCAATACTCTGGACTTGACCAACTGGGGTTTAGTCTTGATGCTACCATTTACTGGCTGTGAGACCAACAGCTAGTTAATTAACATCTCTGAGCTGTGGTTGCCTCGTTTTTAAGATGAGGATAACAACATGTACTTGGCAAGGTGGTTGTGATGATTCAATGATGCAATGTGTATGAAGTGCCAAGCTCAGTGCCTGGCACCATCATAGATGCTCCATAAACAGAGCTATTACTATCATTAAGACGAAATCCAAACCACACCTGTAGGGAGGGACGCGGGGATGATGCGTGACACACACTGCCAGGCTGGGCTGGACCGCCAGGGTAACTAGGGCATGCTGAGCCCGGGTGTGCAAGGCTGGACGCTGCTGGAGGAGTCAACGACTAGGACCGGACTGGGATCTATGGAAAAAGCACGGGCTATATTTCCCAAACAGGAGGTCATGCTCAGAGAAGGAGCAGCTGGGAGGTGCTGATTTACTGTTCTTTTTCTGGTTCGAGGAGTACTAAGCCTACAGGCAGAGTCCAAACAGCCTTTGTGGAAAGACGGAAGAGACATGGGATTAGGTAACCAATCAGCCCATTACGCAAAGAGCCAGTGCACCGTGTTATACAAAAATTACCCCCTCTCCTTCATTCAGGGGCACTGCTCCTGCCTCAGACTCCCGAGTGGCTGGCATTACTGGTGTCTGCCACCACACCTGGCTAATTTTTTGTATCTTTAGTAGAGACAGGGTTTCACCGTGTTGGCCAGGCTGGTCTCGAACTCGTGATTCACCTGCCTTGGCCTCCCAAAGGGCTGGGATTACAGGCGTGAGCCACTGCGCCCGGCATTTTTTTTTTTTTTGAGATGGAGTTTCACTCTCTCACCCAGGCTGGAGTGCAGTGGTGTGATCTAAACTCACTGCAACCTCCACCTCCCAGGTTCAAGTGATTCTTCTTCCTCAGCCTCCCTAGTAGCTGGGACTACATGTGCATGCCACCACATCTGATTAATTTTTGGATTTTTAGTAGAGATGAGGTTTCACCATGTTAGTCAGGATGGTCTCAATCTCCTGACCTTGTGATCCGCCCACCTCAGACTCCCAAAGTGCTGGAATTACAAGTGTGAGCCACCATGCTCAGCCTACCATCATACATTAATTTGTTTAAGTTAAATATTGTTCTCCACAGGCATAACTGTTCCAAATGTCAGTGTTGCAGGAAGTAAAACAAATCGAATCACTCATAGTTCCTGTACCCAGGGCCTGATACGCTTAGACACCTACAACTCATCAAGAGGACTTATGGAAGCATGGACCTCTCCCAGGCACAGGGCAGCTAGCGAAAGAGAAGAAGAATCATCTACAGGACTTCGAAGTCTTGGGAAGGAATTAGGAAAAGGTGGAAGCTCACAGAGTGTTTGTTCTCCTCTTCCTGCTGACATTGGCGGGGTTTCCTGGGATCTAGTCTATACATTCAGCTCTCTCTGTGCACAGAGGGTCTTGGGCAGCTTGAGAACCAGCACCTGGTTGTGAGGATGGTGGTCTGGAAAGGGAGAGGGACGCTGGCTGGACAATTTCCTCTCCTCAGGGCTCAAGCACCTGATGTGACCCTCTTCCTTGGTCTCCAGACTTCCCTTAAAGAAGCTAACACCGCTAATCCTTAGCTATACAGCTGGCTAACACAGCTTTAAATTTAGGTGCCAGTGCCTCAGTGGAAATGCACATGTGTGACTGGCATGCAAAGGCAGGGTTTTCGTTGTTGTTTACTGTTGTTGTTTTGAGATGGAATCAATCTCACGGTGGTGCCCAGGCTGGCTGCGAACTCCTGGGCTCAAGTGATCCTCCCACTTCAGTTTCCTGAGTAGCTGAGACCACAGGTGCCTGCCACTGAGCCAGCTCAAAGGCTAGTTTGTTTGTTTGTTTGTTTGTTTGCTTAACCTGTGTGGTTAATACAGCAGCCCTACCCCTGTGTGCTCTGAGCCCATGAAATGTGGCTGGTTTAAATTGAGATGTGCCAGAAGTGTAAAATATATCCCAGAGTTCAAAGACTCGTCACGAAAAAGACAAAATAATGTGGCTGAATGCGGTGGCTCATGCCTGTGATCCCAGCACTGGGCCGAGGCGGGAGGCGTGCTTGAGCCCAAAAGCTCTAAGTTACGTGAGCAATCATCACACTCACGCCCTCCAGTCTGGGTGACAGAGCAAGCCCTTGTCTCTAAAAAAAAAAACAAAAAATAAAATAAATAGACAAAAGAACGTGAAATGTCTCTTTAATAATGTCGTACATTAATTCCACGTTGAATTGATCATATTTGGGATATGTTGGGTTAAATAAAATAGATTATTAGAATGAATTTTACTTTATAAAGTTTTTACTGTGACTACTAAAAATTTTGAAATTCCATATTTTGTATTATATATTTTGTGCGATAACACGTAATATATTATAGATAATATACAGTACAAAATATAATGTAATACTCATTATATTTCTGTTAGGCAGCACTGTCTTAACAAATTGATGAGTTTGTTTTGCCCGTGGAGCCCCCACTGGAAAGTCCTGGCCACTCCCGTGGTGACTTATCAACCTGGTGGGTACCTGACCTTTGGCTGGTCACAAAAGAGTCAGTTCATCTGGGGACAGGCAGGGTGATGGCCCCAGGCAGCCAAAGATAACTGGAGAATCCCTCTATCCTTGCTGCTGGAATCTTTTAGAAGTGCTGTCTCACCCAGGCACAGTGGCTCACACCTGTAATCTCAGCACTTTGGGAGGCCAAGGCGGGCAGATCACAAGGTCAAGACATTGAGACTATCTGTCAACATGGTGAAACCTCGTCTCTACTAAAAATACAAAAATTAGTTGGGCACGGTGGTGCACACCTGTAGTCCCAGCTGCTCAGGAGGCTGAGGCAGAAGAATCGCTTGAACCCAGGAGGCGGAGGTTGCAATGAGCCAAGATTGAGCCACCGGACTCCAGCCTGGTGACGGCGAGACTGACTGAAAAAAAAAGATGTTGTCTGTCTTCACGTCCGACACACAGGACACTTATGCAGTTGAGACTCTCTCCAAGCCCTTGTCTGCCTATCACCACCGAATGGCCACTGCCTGGATGTGCGGAGACAGACTCTTAGCCCTTCTGCTTTTCACCTGTTGGTACTCTGGAGGGACAGCGTTGCCATTAAAACACCTTATGTTGTTTTTGCCTTGGAGAGCTCGAGGCTCTGAGTTGAGACTCTCTCATCTGGATCAATAAACCTGCTGTAGCTCCACCTCAAAAACGCAAAAATTACCCCTTTATAAAACTCATAAAGGCACCAGCTTCACCTCATTTCTTTATTCATTCAACAAATACTCCAGTAGCATCTACTACTGGAAGAGAAGAGCTAACAGGGGAGACATCTGGCTCTGTCTGCCAGCAGCCTTCCAAGAGTCCATCACTTCTTCCTGCCTGAAAGCCTTGCTGTACTTGCCCTCTAGACCTCCTTTATCTCAGTTCTTCCTCTTTCTTTCTTTTTTTTTTTTTTAAGGCAGTGTCTCACTCTGCCGCTCAGGCTGAATTGCAGTGGCACAACCTCGGCTCACTGCAACCTCTGCCTCCCGGATTGAAACAATCCCCCCGCCTCAGTCTCCCAATGTGTTGGGATCACAGGTGTAAGCCCCTGCAGCCAGCCAACAGTTTCCTAACTGATCTCCTTGCTATAATCCTCGTCTTCCTATATAGCCCATTCTTAGGTCAACTGCCAGAGCGATCCTTGAAAAATCTAAGTTACAGCAAATCACTCCCCTCCTCAGGACGTTCCAACAACTTCCAGGCCTCTCTGAGTGAAATCCGAAGTGTGTACTGAGTACACACTCATACACTTGCTGTCTCCAGTTTAGCCACTCTGGCCTCCTTGATTTCCTCAAACATGCCAGCCATGCTTCTCCCACTCCGGAGCCTTTCGACTCCCTGTTGCCTCCACCTAGAAACTCTTCCTGCAGATACCTGCATGGTTTGACTCCTGACATCCTTCAGGTCTCTGCTGAGATGTCACCTTGGGGAGACGTTTCCTGGCCATCTCTCATGAAGCAGCACCCTGCCCCCTACCTTCCTATTCCCTTCTCCTGCTGGATTGATCTCCCCGCTGCTCATCTCCATCTCACATGTGGTGCATTCACTTGTGTGTCGATCGTCCGCCTCCACTGGAATGTCAGTTCTCTGACAACAGAGATTGCGTCTTTTTGTTCATTGCCGCCTCCCAGCATTTGCTGGAATGTCTGGCACATTGTAAGTGCTCCGTAAATATTTGTTGAATGCATGAAGGCAAAGAAATGGTTCTCCTTTGTAAAGATGATAAGAGGCAGACGATAGACAAGTAAAAGAAAAAGTACCTATCGTTACCAATTGCGGCAAGTGCTGTGAGGAAACTGAGAGATGTAACGGACAGCCCACTTTACACAGATTTTCCAGGTAGTCAAAGGGGAATTGCTGAAACAAGTGACATTCAGGTTGGGATTAAGAGGAGGAGATAGGGCCAGCCCTGCAAATTGTGGGAGAAGACCATTCTGGGTGGGGAGGGGAATAGCAAATTCAAAACTCGTGAAGCAGGAATGAAGAATGGAGAGGGCAGACTAGGCATGGTGGCTCATGTCTATAACCCCAGCACTTTGGGAAGCCAAGGCGGGCAGATCATCTGAGGTCAGGAGTTCGAGACCAGCCTGGCCAACGTGGCAAAACCCTGTCTCTACTAAAAACACAAAAAATAGCCGGGCATGGTGGCGGGCGCCTGTAATCCAAGCTACTTGGGAGTCTGAGGCAGGAGAATCGCTTGAACCCGGGAGGTAAAGATTGCAATGAGCCGAAATCACACCACTGCACTCCAGCCTGGGCAACAGGAGCAAAACTCCATCTGAAAAAAAAAAAAAAGGAATTGAGAGAGGACTTATGGGGAATGAAGAAAATGACAAATGTGATGTTGAAGGGGTGTTTAGGCCAAACCATAAAAGATCTGGTGGGCTGTGGTAGAGTTTAGATTTTCTTCACAGTTTTGTCTAAGGCTGAACCTGTTAGTAGCAAGTTGAGGAGAAAATCTGAAATGATATCCAGATGGTGGAATCTGGGTCTCCAGACCCTTAGCTTAAGATTCTGCATAGTTTCTTAGATAGAAATAGAGTGGCCTTCACAAGGTCCACAGACTGATCCTCCCACAACAGGGCTTCCAAGACAGTAATTCCTGTAAAGCAAACAACAGCCTTCTCCCACTATCAGAGCAGGTCCCAGCATTCAAACTCTCCTGTCAAGCGATCCCTCTCATTATGTACCTGGCCTGATCTCCAGCTGCAATGAATTATCTCAGATGGCATTTCCAATCCAGTGGCCTGGTCCTTATTCTCTTCCCTGCATTTTCACAGTTACCCTAGGGCTTTTGCTTGTGTTGTTTCTCTGCAAAGAAATGTCCTGTGCTTCACCCACATGTCTAAAACCCAGTTCTATTTCCAAGGTAACCATGAGATCAGGTATCTAGGCCTAGGTTGTGGTCTAAAAGTTACTTTATTACTACGGTAGGCTGGATAATGGCCTCCCAAAAAGACTTCCACATCCTAAGACAGTGTGGTGATTTCTCAAGAATCTAGAATGAGAAATGCCATTTGACCCACAATCCCATTACTGGGTATATACCCAAAGGATTATAAATCATTCTATTATAAAGACACATGCACATGTATGTTTATTGTGGCACTGTTCACAATAGCAAAGACTTGGAACCAACCCACATGCCCATCAATGATAGACTGGATAAAGAAAATGTGGCACAGATACACCATGGAATACTATGCAGCCATGAAAAAAGATGAGTTCATTTCCTTTGTAGGGACATGAATGAAAATGGAAACCATCATTCTCAGCAAAATGACCCAAGAACAGAAAACCAAACACTCATGTTCTCACTCATACATGGGTGTTGAACAATGACAACACATGGACACAGAGAGGGGAACATCACACACCAGGGCCTGTCGGGGGGTGGGGAGCTGGGGAGGGATACCATTAGGAGAAATACCTAATGTAGATGATGGGGTGATGGATGCAGCAAACCACCATGGTACGTGTGTACCCATGTAACAAACACGCATTATCTGCACATGTACCCCAGAACTGAAAGTATAATTTTAAAATAATTTTTTAAAAATGACTTCTACATCTTAGTCTCTGGAACCTGTGAACTTGACTTTATACGCAAAACGGGGCTTTGCTAAAGTGAATAGTGGTTGTGCCTTGGGGAGATTATCCTGGATTATCTGGGTGGAACCTAAAAGCAATCACACATGTTCTCACAAGAGGAAGGCACAGAGAGAACACACAGACAGGAAAGTAAAAGGCAAAGTGAGCACAGAGGCAGAACTGGAGGGAGGCAGCCGCAAGCCAAGGAATACCAGCAACCACACAAAGGTGGAAGAGGCCAGGCCTGGATTCCCCCAGAGCCTGCGGAGAGAGAGTCTGACCCTACCCACACCTTGATTTGGGCCCAGTGATCATGATTTTGGATTTCTGGCCTCCAGAACTGTGAAAGAAGAGATTCCTGTTGCTTTAAGCCCCCGAGTTTGTGGTCATTTGTTGCAACTGCTATAGGAAACTAATGCAATGACCTTGCCCTGTACCCTGGCATCTGGCCTTCAAGTCATCCTCATTGCTCCCCTGTTGGCTTTCCTGCTGACTTGCCAGGTACAATCGGCATTCCGTATCTAAGGGTTCCACATCCACAGGTTCCACCAACCTCGGATGGAAAACGTAGTTAGAAGCAGAATGGTTGTGTTTGTACCGAACATGTACGGAATCATTTTTCTTGTCATTATTCCCTAAACAATCGAGTAGCAAAACTATTTATATAACATTTATGTCATAGTAGTACTTTAAGTAGAGGTGATTTAAAGTGTACAGAAGGCTGGTCAGGCGCAGTGGCTCAGGCCTGTAATCCCAGCACTTTGGGAGGCCCAGGCGGGTGAATCACAAGGTCAGGAGTTCAAGACCAGCCTGGCCAATATGGTGAGACCCTGTCTTTACTAAGAAATACAAAAATTGGGGCCGGGCGCCGTGGCTCACGCCTGTAATCCCAGCACTTTGGGAGGCCGAGGCGGGTGGATCACGAGGTCAAGAGATCGAGACCATCCTGGTCAACA
>NW_016107480.1:3364474-3375821 GCF_001604975.1 Cebus imitator | reverse complement strand
AAAAAAAAAAAAAAAAAGAAATACAAAAATTACCTGGGCATGGTGGCGCGTGCCTGTAGTCCCAGCTGCTCGGGAAATGGAGGTTACAGTAAGCTGAGATTGCACCACTGCACTTTGGTCTGGGTGACAGAGTGAGGCTCTGTCTCAAAAAAAAAAAAAGGATACAGAAGGGTATACATAGGTTATATGCAAATACTACATCATTTTATATTCAGGACTTGAGCATCCACAGATTTTTCGGTATCCTTGGGGTCCTGGATCCAAAGCCCCGAGGATACTGAGGGATGACTATCGTTCTCTTACCCTTCTTAATGTTATATGTCCTCATATTTACTGCATGCTAGTTTCAGAGGTTTAGGTAGAGATTTTATCTCTCCCACCGTCTTCATTTTAAAGCCACATTATCAAGACAGACAGGCTCCAGGCAAATAAATTCTCAGTGGCAGTGTTTGGGATAGATCCCGGTAGGCAGGTCTGGGAGGCAGAGAGACCAGCCAGGGGGCCATTCTGTGATGGTAAGTGAGGTGATGGAGGTGTGGACGAACAGTGGTTTCAGCTGGTCCGCTTCCTCTGTTTTTTGAACTTTGGTAATCCTAAGTGCCCGAAACTGTGATGACTAAAGGCAGGAAACAAAGTCCCCCTAGGCATTACTGTGCCCGGGGCGTAAGGGACCTGAAATGTCAGAGAAATGATAGGACTTAATAGCTAAATGGAATGAAAAAAAGAAAAAGAAGAACCAGGTTTTAAGCCAGAATCACTCAGAAAATAGTACCTTTGATAGCCACAGAAAAATCAGGAAGCAATGAGGGTTGTAGAGAGAAAATGATGAATTCTTTATCTGAAATGTCGAATTTTAGGTGAGCTGAAATAACTACTTGAAAGCCATCTCCCCTGGGAAGCGCCCCGCAACCACATACACAAGACTGGTGCTCCCAGAATCCCCTGGTTATGCCTTTTTTCTAGAACTGATAACCCTATATCATGAGAACAGGTTTACCTTTCCATCTTCCTGACAGTCCGTGAGTTCCTTAAAAGATGAGATCATGCCTTATGATATCTCCAGCTTCACATATACTACCTGGTTCCTAGTAGACGCTCAATCAGTAAATTTTCAATGAATTAACAAGCAGGGTTGGGCTGGGCACAGTGGCTCGTGCCTGTAATCCCAGCACTGTGGGAGGCCAAGGCAGGGGGATCACCTGAGGGCAGGAGTTTGAGACCAGCTTGGCCAACATGGTGAAACTCCATCTCTACTAAAAATACAAAAATTAGCCAGGCATGGTGGCGCACGCCTATAATCCCAACTACTCAGGAGGCTGAGGCAGGAAAATCTCTTGAACCCAGGAGGTGGAGGTTGCAATGAGCCGAGATCGTGCCATTACACTCCAGCCTGGGCGACAGAGGGAGGCTCCATCTCAAAAAAAAAAAAGCAAGTAAGGTTGAGCTCAGACAAGAGGTCGGGGCTAGGGATGAAGATCTTGGAGCTTCCTTTCATACATGAGAGTTGAAGTAAGAGATGAAGATAAATAGCACAACTGAAAGGGACAACAGTTTGCTCTGTCATTGCCTGAGTTCCTCAGGAATAGGAAATAGTTCTAGCTAAGCAGATTTTTAAAACTTTGGCCTAATAATCAGGTGCCGGGGATCATATCTGAATAAGGAAGAAGGCAAGAGTCTGAGACTGTCATCTCTCCAGGGCTCTCATGAAACTAAAAGTCATTTTTCATTTACCAGCCAGTTCAAGGTTCACTCATCCTTATCAGTGTGGTCACGCAACATTATAATAAGCATCAGTCGGAGGCACACAGATGTTTTGCATGTGACATGCCTGACTTCTGGGTACACGTACTTATATTTTGTGCCATACCAAAAATCGGTCAGGTGGGAAACTACAGAGGGAATACATGTTCTTCTTGGATATTGAGACTTCTAAAAAGCTGCCAAAGTCATGGAAGGATTCCTTAAAATGTATTTCAAGGCACAAGTACAGAACTTTCTTTCTTATATTCCCAGTTAGATCCTTTCTGCACATAACCCTGGTAGGCATCAGGGCTGGAGGTCAAATTCTTTCGAATGCCAAAAGAGATAGATAATAATCCTGGCTGTTTTAGATGCCACTGTAAGCTTCATAGCCCTGACCTGTAATTGAATTTCCCTGGGAATTTTATAATATATTGATTGAGCCTAATTAAGTCAAGGATCTGCTCTCCATTATCTGCCTTCACAGCCTCTACACAGTGCCATTCAATCCAAACAAAATTTCGTAGGTTCCTAATAAGTACAAAGCTCCGTGCTGGGCCTCTGCAAAACATAAGGAGAAATAAGCTGAAGTCACTGGTTCTTCAGCAGTCCAGTCTTGGAACAGAATACACACCAACTTGAACACAAGAAAACCAAAGCGAACACTCTAGAACAAACGTGCAGACCTACAACCTTAGCACAAAGTTGGCCATCGATTACTGGGTTGAAATGGTAAAGATGGAAATTCTTGTTTGAAATGATAATGACTCATTCCACACACTTTCAAGCATTTGTTCTTTAAACAGAGTGTAATTCAGAATACTGACTCGCCTGGTATTAGCTACCCCTGTCATTTCCTTCATAATTAACCCAGGCACATTCTTCTGGTAACTGTCGTTCTTGTTCCTCCATGTCTGGAGTTTTCAGACGTGGAGGAACATACACAAGGGTTTGGGGATAATCTAGGGAATGCAGGAACATTTTTAGGATGACCCTGGGTAACTTTTGTTTGCTTAGCTGCAAAATCTCTTTTTCACATTCTCATTACTCGATTGCCAGTTCCAAGAGGTCCGCTCCATATTGCCCTGAAACTCTGGGCCACCAAGTTTCAACATTCTTGTGTGTGACTCTCCTCCCCTAGGACTCCCCCTAGTACCTTAGCAAAGACTGTGTAGTGCTGAGTTAACATACTTCACAATTCTTTCCTGCTCCTTCTTCATGAGAGGCATGAATGTTCTTACATATCAGCTACCATCAAGGCTCCAAGCCAGGCATTTAAGAATTGGATGAACCTGGCTGGGTGCACTGGCTCACACCTGTAATCCCAGCACTTTGGGAGGCTGAGGCAGGCAGATCACAAGGTTAGGAGTTTGAGACCAGTCCAGCCAATATGGTAAAACCCTGTCTCTACTACAAATACAAAAAATATAACCAGGCGTGGTGGCACATGCCTGTAATCCCAGCTACTCAGGAGGCTGAGGCAGAAGAATTGCTTGAATCCAGTAGGTGGAGGCTGCACTGAGCTGAGGTCGCACTACTGCACTCCAGCCTGGGAGATAGAGCAAGACTCTTTCTCAAAAAAAAAAAAAAAAAAAAAAAAAGATTGGATGAGCCAAACTTTTATTTTTAAATTAAATTTAATTTTTTTAAGACAGGGTCTTGCTCTGCGGCCCAGGCTGGAGTGCAGTGGCACCATCACAGCTCACTGCAGCCCGAAATCCCAGACTCAAACTATCCTCCCACCTCTGGCTCCCGAGTGGCTAGGACTACAGGCATAATGCCCAGCTATTTTTTAAATTTTTGTAGAGACTAGATATTGCTATGTTGCCCAGTCAGGTCTCAAACTCCTGGCTTTGAGTGATCCTTCCACCATGGCCTCCCAAAGTACTGGGACCACAGGCATGAGATACTATGCCTGGCCACTAACTTTTAAACAGACATCTCAGGCCGGGCACAGTAGCTCACACCTGTAATCTCAGCGCTTTGGGAGGCCGAGGCAGGCAGGTTCACATGAAGTCAGGAATTTGAGACCCGCCTGGCCAACATGGTGAAACCCCGTCTCTACTAAAAATACAAAAATCGGCCAGGTATGGTGGCAAGCACCTGTAGTCCCAGCTACTCAGGAGGCTGAGGCAGAAGAATCGCCTGAACTCAGGAGGCAGAGTTTTGCAGTGAGCCGAGATCATGCCATGGCACTCCAGCCTAAGTGACAGAGCGAGACTCCATCTCAAAATACATGTATACATACATACATACATACATACATACATACATAAACAGGCATCTCTCTACCCTAACTTTTGAGAAAAAAAATATGTTTGAGGAAAATACAGCCATCTCCTTAGAATATCATTCGACATAGTGCTATCATATAACTTCACAGTAAATGGTATTAGATTTGTATATATGTGTCTGTGTATAAGTATAGATGTGTATGTATGTGTATCCATCATAACGCCTATATATACAATGTGTATGTGTGTAAACTTGTAATTTGACACTTCATGGTTATTTTCAGAAACTGCACCCGTAATCAGAGCACACTACAACCAGGCACTAAGTGCTTTGATTGCATCACACAGACTTCCAGACTTAAACTGTACGTGTGGTTAATTTAGAAAGTGATCACCATGCTTTCCCTCTGCATAGCAGCTTGAAAAAGCCACTTAATCTAAGACTTTGTTACTTTTACAAAATGCGAATGATGATATCTGCCCTTCTGAGCCTTCAAGGTGGTTACGAGGAGCATCTAGGGTGACGTTGATAAAGCCACCTTATCTAAACGAAGGGAGCTGTGATTGTTATTCAAGTGTCTTCTAAACCTCTCAGCTCTGTGCCCTTTGCGGACTGTCTGGCAACTTAGCCATTGAGAGCATTGAAAGTGGACTTCTTCGTGTCTTTCCATTAAAATTACGCGTAATCTTGGACCCTAAAACATCTAAGACCAGAAGATATTCCTCTCAGAAAATTCTAGAACCTTACCTGTCACTTATGTATTCGATGAGTGTTTTATTAAATGTTCCTCTGTGCCAGGCATAGCAAAAGACCTTGGAGATACTAAGACAAATAAATTGACAGTCCCTGTCTACCGTCTAGCAGAATATAGGCTTGGAATCTAACAGAAAGAAACAAACCAATCAATAAAATGTTATAGGTGCTAAATAGAGGCATGTGTGGAGAAGAAACAGCAGAGAGGAGGGAGTGACTGAATCCAGCAGTGGGTGGGGGTATGCTGAACGTTGCTAATGGCCTCCCTAACAATCATGTTTCCCCCTTCCCCACACCAACTCCCCTTAAATTGAGTTGAAAGTCAAATGCTGTACTCCCTCTCTCACCCTTCCTAGCAACTACACATGCAAGTGACATAGACGGATTCAGTGTAAGTGTGTTGTGTAACTGCTGGGTGCTTTCTGGAAAATCGTTGCTTTCCTAATCAAAGGGCTTGTGACCACTGGTGTTTTCAGAGACAGCCACGTATCTCCCACCCTATGTGCTCCTGCACAATGTGATCTTAAAACTCCCCCCTCAGCCAGGCGTGGTGGCTCACACCTGTAATCCCAGGAGTTTGGGAGGCCAAGGTGGGGAGATTGTTTGAGCTTACGAGTTCAAGACCAGCCAGAGCAACATGGCAAAACCCTGTCTTTACAAAAAATAGCCAGGCATGGTTGTGCGCCCCTGTAGTTCCAGCTAGTCCAGATGCTGAGGTGGGAGGATGGCTTGAACCTGGAGGTTACAGTGAGCTGAGATCATACGACGACACTCCAGCCTGGGTGATAGAGCCAGACCTTGTCTCAAAGAAAACAAAAACAAACCTCACAACTTTTACTCTTAAGAGATGGCGTCAGGCTGAACGCAGTGGCTCATGCCTGTAATCCCAGCAATTTGGGAGGCCAAGGAGGTAAGAGGGCTGGAGCCCAGAGACTGAAGTTTGCTGTGAGCTGATATCAGGACTGCAATGCAAACTGGGTGACAGAGGAAGACTCTGTCTCAAAAAAAATAGAGAGATGGAGTCAATGTCCTCTTTTCTCTTCCTTGATCCTGGAGTAAACTTGATGATTTTCTTAGCCAGCAGAGCGCAATAGAAGTGACACCGGGTGACATCTGAAACTAGATCATAAACATTCCGTGCATGTCCACC
Organism: Cebus imitator; assembly: GCF_001604975.1. NCBI lineage: Eukaryota > Metazoa > Chordata > Mammalia > Primates > Cebidae > Cebus > Cebus imitator. Next base: position 3,369,943 of record NW_016107480.1, on the reverse strand, counting down.
ACTCTGTTCTTTCCAAATACTTGCGTCTGGAAGCCAGCAGCCATGTTGTGAGGAAGCCCAAACTAGCCCATGCCAAGAGGCCACATGGAGAGGCCACATGCAGATGTTTTGGATGACAGCCCATCAGAGTCCCAGCCAGCAGTTAGCATCAACCAGACATGTGAGTGAGAACATCACTCAATAAATGCAGCCCCGGTCCCTGAGTCATCCTCAGCCTTTGAGCCTTCCTAGCAGAGACCCCAGACACTGTGGAGCAGAGACAACCTTTCTCTATTGCGCTCTGCACAAATTCCTGTGCCACGGAATCTGTGAACATAATAAAATGGTTGAGGTGTGCCACTTAGCATTGGGGTGGTTTGTTTCACAACTCTAGTAACTGGAATATAGATGTGGCTGGCACGGCCATTTCTCCCTTCTTCCAGTCTGGATTCTAGGAGCTGGGCAGGGTGGGAATGGAGACAGCTTACCACCATGTGGTAAAAGCATGATGTTGGCTTCAATGTTGTTGATTTGCTAAACCAACACCCACAAATGTTTACCTCTAGGCCTCTTGGAGTATGAGAAAAAAATAAAAAAACTCTTCTTGTTTATTTAAGGCACTCCATGCCAAGTTATCTGTTACTTGTAGTTAGAAGCACCCCTGCTGGAAAGATCTGGTAGATCTGTGGGGGATAAAACTCGATTTTGAAATGTTAATGAATGAATGCATGTCTAATCAGAATAAAAGTAGAGATAGCAATTATAGCCTACTCTTCTAAGAAGTTTGGCTGTGAAGAAAATGAGAGAAATGAATTAGCAGCTAGGGGAATCCTAAGGGCAAATTTTATAGTCTGTGAGGAAATATCTAGTAGAACCAGAAAGATGTAAACTGGAGCAAGAATAACCTCAGCCGCTACTGCTACAGTTCAACCCTGCCTTGGCCCTTCCGTCTTCAGCAAGTCTCAGAGACTCTCTTGGAAATTTTCAAAGCAGGGCTGGCTTCGTGGGTTTGTGACCTGCACAGTTTCACAGGGCTCCCTGCTGGGAGGGACCCTGTATTTCATTTAGTGCTCTGTTGTCACTGTCTTGAAATTAGTAATTTTTGAACAAGACGCCCTAGGTTTGCATTTCCCACTGAGTCACACAAATAATGTAGTCAATCTCACTTAAAAAATGTCCTGCATCCATTTACATGAGGATGTTTAGAAACAGCTTGGAGGCCAGGCATGGTGACTCACATCTGTAATTCCCAGCACTTTGGGAGGCCAAGGCAGGAGGATCACTTGGGCCCAGAAGTTTGAGGCCAGCTTGGGCCACACAGTAAGACCCAGTCCCTACATAAACGTTTTTAAAATTAGCCAGGCATGGCCGGGCTCAGTGGCTCCTGCCTGTAATCCCAGCACTTCAGGAAGCTGAGATGGGCGGATCACAACAAGGTCAAGAACTTGAGGCCATCCTGGCCAACACGGTGACACTCCATCTCTACCAAAAATAATACAAAAAATTGGCTGGGTGTGGTGGCACGCCTGTAGTCCCAGCTACTCGGGAGGCTGAGGCAGGAGGATCACTTGAACCCAGAAGGCAGAGGTTGCAGAGAACCGAGATTGCGCCACTGCACTCCAGCCTGGTGACAAAGCGAGACTCCGTCTCAAAAAAAAGGAGAAAAAAAAATTAGCCAGGCAGGGTGGCACATGCCTGTAGCCCCAGCTACTCATTGAGCTAAGGCAGGAGAATTGCTTGAGCGTGGGAGGTCAAGGTTGCAGGGAGCTGTGATGGAGCCCCTGCCTTTCAGCGTGGTGACAAAGTGAGACTCTGTCTCAAAAAAAGAATAATAAAATAAAAAAGAGAAAGAGAGAGAAGCCACTTGGACTTTGATTAGCAATGGATCTCCATCTTAAAGGCACTATATATTTTCTGATTTTTAAAACTCACATGGCCCTGGGGTCCCTTGAATTTATTCTGTATATTTATGTAAACCAGCATAGCCATTGTTTTTGGAGGCCTACCTTCTGATTTTAAATAACATGGCATATGTCAAACATACAGTTGACTCTTGAACAACATGGGTTTGAGCTGTGTGGGTCCACTTATTCATGGATGATTTTTTCAATGAAAGTGTAGGGAGTGTCCGCCCCTGCTGCTTCCCTTCCAGCAATTCTGCCTCTGCCACCCCTAAGACAGCAAGACCACCTCCTCCTCAGTCCACTCAATGTGAAGACAGCGAAGAGGAGGAACTTCATGATGCTCCTTTTCCACTGAATCAATAGTAAAAGTAAAATACATCTTCCCTTTCTTACAATGTTCTTAATACCATTTTTCTCTATTTTCATAAGAATAAAGTATATAATAACATACAAAACATGTGCTAATTGACTATTTATGTTATTGGTAAGATTTCCAGTCAACAGTAGGCTATTAGTAATTCAGTTGTTAGGGAGTCAAAAATTACACTCAGATTTTCAACTGGACATGGCCCTGGGGTCGCTGTCCCAATCCTAGTGTTGTTCAAGGGTCAACTGTACATGTCCTCAGATGGCCGTTAAGACAGTAGCCTTCTCCATGAGGGAAATTTTCCAGCTCTGAGGAATCCTGGGCTAGATGATTGCAGGCCCAGTTAGACTCCTGCAGCTCGTTATTAAAACCCTGCCGCTTCAGCCTGTATATGCCTCACCCACCGCCTGCATCACAGTAGCCAATCGCACTTGCAGACCTGTCAATCTGTTTCTCAAGAACTATGCCACCTATCACCCAGATGATCTGGGCAGCTTGGCAGCCCACTACTAATACCTTCCATATGACCAACTACAACATTTATTCTGCAGTAACTATGGCTTCTCCCAGCCATTCTCTCCACCCACTACCCCGGAATTACAATCAGGACTATAGCAGAAACTCCAGGTCAATTTCCGGCATACAATTCATGAGTCTCTAAAAAAAAAATGCAATGAATTAAAAGAGATCCTTTATAGGTGGGATGATCTTGGTTGCTCTGTGATATAGTTTGGACATTGGACCCCACCCAAATCTCATATAGAATTGTAATCCTCACTGCTGGAGGTATGGCCTGGTAGGCGGTGTTTGGGTCATGGGGGCGGATCCCTCATGGCTTGCCGCTGTCTTTGGAATAGTGAGCTCTCAAGAGATCTGGTCATGCAGGTGTGTGGCACATACACTCTCGCTTGATGCTGCTTTTGCCAGGTAGGCACCTGCTCCCCCTCCGCCTTTCGCCATGAGGCCTCCCTGGAAGCCAAGGAGACGCCAGCGCCATGCTTCCTGGACAGCCGCAGAAGCATGAGCCAATTAAACCTCTTTTCTTTACACACGATCCAGTCTCAGGTATTTCTTCACAACAATGCAGGAGCAGCCTGCATTCGGAATTCCAAACGAAGAGCTAATTCTGTTTCTACAGACAAAGTGATCAGGTCTCTAGCTAGCTGAGCTGTTTGCAGCACCACCAAGAGTGAAAACAAGTTGTGTTGGGTGGATGAATCGCACATAATGAGAGCTTAGTGAGAGAGACAAAGGGATGGTAGTGGATGTCCAGAAGGGTATCTATGGCTCCTTCTCCCCCAGAAAGAAGACAGCAGACATTGCCAAGCTCTCTCATCCTCCCTACCAGTAGGCAGGGAAGTGCTAGCATCCCCCAACTGACCTGGCTCTAACTGGCCCTGGACTTGGGGTGAGGCTGGTTGTTTCTAGCAGATGAGGCTGTGTGCCATGGGTCAGAGACACTGAAGCAGAAGCTTGGCCCTTCTGCAGTCACCTCTCCCTGTGCTAGATGGATTCATGCCTGCACTTTTGTTAGCAGGACTCAGCAAACTTTTTTGTTTTTTCCTGTAGTGACTAAAGTGTTTGGGACTTTGTTGGGGGGGCGGTTTCCCCCCGAGGCAGAGTCTCGCTCTGTCACCCAGGCTGGAGTGCAATGGCAAAATCTTGGCTCACTGCAACCTCCGATCCCAGGTTCAAGCGATTCTCCTGCCTCAGCCTCCCAAGTAGCTGGGACTACAGGTGCGCACCACCACGCCTAGCTAATTTTTGTATTTTTAGTAGAGACGGGGTTTCACCATGTTGGCCAGGCTCGTCAGGAGCTCCTGACCTCAGGCAATCTGCCTGCCTCAGCCTCCCAAAGTGCTAGGATTACAGGTGTGAGCCACTGTGCCCAGCTTTAAAAAACACTTTTTTTAAAGAGCAATTTTAGGTTCACAGCAACATAGAGAGGATGATACAGAGATTTCTCTTCTACCCCCTTCCCCGACACATGCAGAGCTCCCCGTTACCAACATCCCCACCAGAGTGGTAGACTGGGTTACCTGATGCATCTGCACTGGCACCTGGTCATCACCCAGTGTCCACAGTTTACATCAGGTTTCACTCCTGGAGTTGTACATTCTATGGGTTTGGACAAATGTGTAATGACATGTATTCACTATTATGGCGTCATAAAGAACTACTTCCCTGACATAAAAATCCTCTGTGCTCTGCCTCTTCATCCCTCCCGCCCCCAAACCTCTGGAAACGACTTAACTTTTTATTTGCTGTCTCCATAGTTTTGACTTGTCCAGAATGTCATAAAGTCGCAATCATATAGTATGTGGCCCTTTCGGATCAGCTTCTTTCACTCTGTAAAACACATTCACTTTTCCTCTAAGTCTTTTTGTGGCTTGATAGCTCATTTATTTTTATTTTTATTTTGAGACAGAGTCTCATTTTTGTCACCCAGGTTGGAGTGCAATGGCGCGATCTCAGCTCATTACAAACTCCGCCTCCCAGGTTCAAACGATTCTCCTTTTCTCAACCTCCCAAGTAGCTGGGACTACAGTTGCGCACCACCACGCCTAGCTAATTTTTGTATTTTTATTACAGACTGGGTTTCACCATGTTGGCCAGGAAGGTCTCAATCTCTTGACTTCGTGATCTGCCCGCCTCGGCCTCCCAAAGCGCTCGGATTGCAGGCATGAGTGACCACACCCGGCCAATTAAGAATATTTATCACAGCATCATCTGTGGAAGCTCAATGTTAGAACTCAGTTTTGGGTAACTTTTTTTCTTTCTTTCTTTTTTGAGACAGAGTTTCGCTCTGTCTCCCAGGCTGGAGTGCAGTGGTGCGATCTCAGCTCACTGCAACCTCCACCCACCAGGTTCAAGCAATTCTCCAGCCTCAGCCTCCTGAGTAGCTGTGATTGCAGGCACATGCCACCACACCTAGCTATCTTTTTTTTTTGTATTTTTAGTAAAGATAGGGGTTTCACCATGTTGCCAGGCTGGTCTCAAACTCCTGACCTTGTGATCTGCCCACACTGGCCTCCCAAAGTGCTGGGATCACAGACGGGAGCCACCATGCCCAGCCAGTCATAGCTCATTTCTTTTCAGTACTGAATAATATTCCATTCTCTGGACATACCACAGTTTATCTGTTTACCTACTTAAGGGCATCTTGGTTGCTTCCAAGCTTTGGCAATTATGAATAAAGCTCAGTGACCATTTTTTTTT
>NW_016107480.1:3341079-3363934 GCF_001604975.1 Cebus imitator | reverse complement strand
CATCCTCCACAGGCATACTTTAACAATCTTCAATTTCCTCTCCCACCGACTGTCCCACATTCAACTCCTGCTTCTCAAAACCCCTCAGAAAATACTCCCCTCCGGCCCTAGCCAAGGTGCCTCTCACCTCTGTCCTCCTTCTTTCCTCTAAGGTCTCATCAGAGAAGCCCAAAGGAGTTCTTTTGGCAAGATAGATCTTTCCGTAGAGAATGAGGGAGAGAAAGAAACCTAGTGGACAAGGTTAGAATTATCCTTTGCAGGTGGAGGGAAGGGAAAGGTGAGCAATCATTTTCTTGTCTTATATGTGTATCTTTTAAAAAGTGAATATCTTGCCTTGGTGCAGTAGCTCATGCCTGTAATTTCATCACTTTGGGAGGCCGAGCAGGACGTTCAAGACCACCCTGCCGATTTGGTGAAACCCCCTCTCCATTAAATACACAACAATTAGCCAGACATGGTGGTGGGCACGTGTAATACCAGCTACTCTGGAGGCTGAGGCAGGAAAATTGCTTGATCCTGGGAGGTGGAGGTTGCGATGAGCTGAGATCGCGTCCCTGCATTCCAGCCTGGGTGACAGAGCAAGACTCCATCTCAAAAAAAAAAAAAAAAAAAAAAGAATATCTTTCTATAACAATCGTTTTTGTATAATAATTTTGAATGGCTTCATGTATACCGTGGTATAGATAAACTGTTAATTCTTTCACCAAACTACTAGTTTATTTTCAACTTTCACGTATACAGAAAAGTCTGCGATAAATGTTATTGTTACCTAAATCTTTGCACATATCCACAATTACTGACCTAGGATAAGTCGCCAAAAGTGGAGAGGCCGGTACATTACTAAGTATATTTTTGGCCACATATTTAAGCAGCGGCTTAAATGGCCTACAAGTGTATTTATAGCTGAGAAAAAGGAGGAGTGTGGCGATTCTGTTCCATAGTGGCAGGGACTGAGGTTCCCACCCATGGCTCTCTCATTTCTAGACATTGCTCTTGTCTCTCTGATCTGTCGCTACATTTTTATTCCAGAAAGCAAAACAGGGATAAGGAGGAACAACAGACCACCTCCCTTTCAGCCTTTTAGGGCCTCACCCTGAGGTTACACACATCACTTCCGCTCTCGTCCCAGTGGCCAGAACTTTTTCATATACCCATTCCTAGCTGCCAGAGGGGCTGGCAATATAACCTTTTTATTCTGGTAGCCTGGCTAAAAATTCTATTACCCTAGAAGAAGGGGCCAATGAGCAGCCACATTTTTAAGGTTTTGGATATATACTACTTTATCAGTCTGCAGGAAGATTACAGCAATTTACACTTCCATCACCCTCGCCAACGCAGGACATTTGAAATATCTTGCCAAATTAATAAGTGAAGAAAATTAGTATCACTCTATTTTATTTTGCACTTGATCTCTAGTGATGTTGGCAACATTTTTTTCTACTGAAATACATGTTATAAGTGGCTACAGCAATTTATTCTGAATTCAGGGTTAAGTGGGAAGTCCAGATTTCAAGAGCAGACACTCTAATCTTGAAATGCACACCATTATCCAGGGCTATTTTATAACAGACAATTCCAGTCATCATTACAGACAATTCCAATCACGTTTCTCAGGGGTGATTTCTTCCCCTTCACCACGTAGGAACCTACTATAGCCAAGTAGGTCAGCCCTTGGGCTTTACTATTTCAAAGACGTTCATGGTATGGTGAGCAGCCTCCTTGAGGCTGGGGGAGAATACTCAGACCTCCAAGGGACTGCTGCTTGTCGTTCCAGCTAGATGAGCATAGTACTATCTTTGTTCATTTGGTGGTGCAGGTCACCGAGGACCACCAATCCTAAATCACACTAAATAGCCTGAGCCAGGTCCACTGGAACTCCCGACAGGTCTAGGGGGTGTCCCTTCTGTCTGTCAGAAAAACTAGGCTATGCTGGGGTCACAAACACTCCCAAATTTCATTGTCTTAAAACCACGAAGATTTTGCTATGTTTATGTTATTGTCTGTCTTCGGTGGGTGTCACCTTGATCAAAAGATCAAGTAAACAGGGCCTCACATCTGGAACGTGGACAGTCACTAACATGGTAAACATGTACTCACACATAAAGGCTTTTCCTCGGAAGTCACAGATGTTACTTCCAGTCACATCGGCTAAAGCAAGTCACATGGCTACACCTCATTCCAAAGGAGAAGGAAGTGCAATGGCATCGTGTGTTCTGACGGAGAAAAGCCAGAAATGCTGGAGATAGCACTAATGACCACCACACTCTATTCCCATGGAAGTGAGAGGTGGTGCACGGGCTTCACAGTTCAGGAAGGAGCATCCGGGGTCCTCTCAGTGGGTTTCCTAAGGATCTAGGTGTGCCTTCCATGGTTCTTATTAGCCTACAGCCTCCTTAAAGACAATGGCTTACCTCACTTGCTTCGGCTCCCCGGCACCTGGTACATCTCTTAGCACATAGTAATTGTTCAGCAAACACTGACTGAATGGGAGATCAGAAAGGAGATCATACTTCTGGAGTAGGGCTGGGCATGGTGGCTCACACCTGTAATCCCAGCACTTTGGGAGTCTGAGGCAGGTAGATCACGAGGTCAGAAGTTCGAAACTAGCCTGGCCAATGTGTTGAAACCCTATCTCTATTAAACATACAAAAATTAGCTGGGCATGGTGAGGCGTTCCTGTATTCCCAGCTTCTTGGGAGGCTGAAGCAGGAGAATCACTTGAATCTGGGAGGCAGAGGTTGCAGTGAGCCAAGATCACACCACTGACTCCAGTCCGGGTAACAGAGTGAGACTCCATCTCAAATTTAAAAAAAAAAAGAAAAGAAAAATAATACTCCTGGGGTAGCTATTGCATAAAAGATCCAGCCTGGGCACAGTGGTTCACACCTGTAATCCCAGCACTTTGGGAAGTTGCGGCAGGTAGATCACCTGGGGTCAGGAGTTCAAGACCAGCCTGACCAACATGGTGAAAATCCATGTCTACTAAAAATACAAAATATTAGCCAGGCATGGTGGCAGACACACGTAATCCCAGCTACTTGGGGGACTAAGGCAGGAGAATCACTTGAACCCAGGAGGCAGAGGTTGCAGTGAGCCAAGAACATGACATTGCACTCCAGCCTGGGTGACAAGAGCAAAACTCCATCTCAGGAAAAAAAAAAAAAAAAATCCAGAGGCTGGAGCACACTGGAACAAAACGTTAAGAAAGGTGATCCTTGCTTAGGGCAGTCTGAGTCCCCACATGGAAGGCTAGAGCAGCAAGTACATACGCTGTTTAAGTGACATGGGGAAATGGGGGCAAATGGCGGGTGCTGGAATGAAAGGACATTGATGCACTACTGTCTCTGTCACACACCCTACACGTGTCACCTTTACTCACACACACACTCCCAGCATGTCTGAGTTCACAAGTATGTCCAGACATGTCTCAAATATATAATTTTTTGCAAAAAAAAATGAGTTATACTGTATATTCTGTATTATACTTTACCTTTTTTTCACTTCAAAATATTTTGTGAAAACTCCATATGAAGGATCTAAATATAATTTAGGATAGGGAGATTCAAATGAATTGCAATTAAAAAATAGTGACCAGTAGACTAATTAATCAATGTTAGAGTGAGAACTTTGGAGTCATGATTTTTAGGTCTACAGCCCTACCCAGTACATTTGAATCTACAACTCTCCGCCTGTGTATCTGTCTACCTACATAAATAACTGTCCATCATCTAACTAGTCACTTACGTTACCAGTAATGATGAGCCAGGTTAGCCTCCAGTAACAAAAAACTAAAATGTCAGTATCTTACTAAGTGTATTTCTCCATCCTGCTACGTGTCCAGTGCAGGTTGGGAAGACTTTCCTCATCCAGCCCGTTGGGAGCCAGGATGATGTAGGGTCCCTTTATTTCATCCAACAGAGAGATAGAATATGGCAAAGCACACCCTAGCTCTTAAAGCTTCACTCTGAAATGATACATGTTTTACTTCCACTCACAATTTACTGGCTGAAGCAAGTCTCATGTCCAAGCTGACTCCAAAGACAGCAATCCTGCCCTGCAATCCTATCATGTCCCCAAAAGAAACTAGAACATTTGCAAATGGTCCACATGACATTCTGTTTATTTGTTTGAATTTCTAAACAATTTGGTAGTAGAAACTGGGTTGGAATGGAGAGTCAAATCTTTCCTGATTTGAAAATCCTTTAAGAGGATCAAATGATTTAACCATATTAGTCAGAGTTTGCATCATAAATCATTTCCATTTCTGTCTAAAACTATACTTTGTCCCTCCCCTTAATCCTCTGCTCATATAACATCAAACAAACCAGAAAGTAAAGAAGTATCTGGCACTGGTAACATAGAGGACAATTTTGTGATACGTTAAAAAGCCCAGTGTTATTCATTCTAGGTGGTCTAAAACAAAATATGAATTTTGATTATTTAAATACTTCAAAAATTATCTCAGATAATTGAATCTTAACATAAAGCACTATTGGAAGTAATTCACATCAGGAAACTATTATGAAAATAATATCAATCAATAATATGTCACTTTGGCACCAGTTTATTTCAGATGTTGCCTACTGAATACATTGCCTAGTGAAATGTTTGATGTCTTTTTCAAAAAGTAGTAGACCAGATAGATTATAAGAAAACTACATCTGTAGCTGCTATATGATGTGTCTAAGTTCTTATGAGCTGATGAATTTATTGATGGATCCTAAGAGACCTTGGCCTTGGTGAAGAGAACAATGGAATAGGTCATCAGAGGGCAACTGAGACAAGGACAAGTTGGTCTTTTTTGTTTGTTTTTGAGATGGAATCTCACTCTGTCGCCCAGGCTGGAGTGCAATGGCTCAATCTTGGTTCACTGCAACCTCCGCCTCCCGGGTTCAAGTGATTCTCAGCCTCTTGAGTAGCTGGGATTACAGGTACACACCACCATGCCCAGTTACTTTTTGTATTTTTAGTACAGACAGGGTGTTACCATGTTGGCCAGACTAGTCTCGAACTCCCGACCTTGTTATCCACCCACGTTGGCCTCCCAAAGTGCCAGGATTACAGGCATCAGCCACCATGCCTGGCCGACAAGGATGAGTTGTGTATCCACTGGAAGCAAGGTATACAGCCTTCTGTCAGGTGGACTCTGGGACGAGAGCCATAATAGCTTGTTGAGCCCTGTTTGAAGCTATCGATTTTGGGCAAACAGGTTCCAGTGATGACTTTTTTTTTTTTTTTTTTTTTTTTTTTTTTTTTGTTTTTTTTTTTTTTTTTTTTTTTTTTTTGAGATGGAGTTTCTCTCTTGCAGCCCAGGCTGCAGTGCAATGGCAAGATCTTAGCTCACTGCAACCTCTGCCTTCCAGGCTCAAGTGATTCTCCTGCCTCAGCCTCCCAAGTAGCTGGGACTACAGGCGCCCACCACCACACCCAGCTAATTTTTGTATTTTTAGTAGAGACAGGATTTCACCATATTTTCACCATATTGGCCAAGCTGGTCTCGAACTCCTGACTTCAGGTGATCCACCCGCCTCAGCCTCCCAAAGTGCTGGGATTACAGGCATGAGCCACCATGCCTCGCCCCAGTGATGACCTTTGATGAAACTAGACACGAATGCTCATTTGGAACCAGCCTCATCAACCCACAGGTAAATACACACCAGGCATGAGAAGAGAAAAATGGGAGAGATGGTGGGACTCCAGGGATGACAGTTTGCAACTCTTGGAAAGGAAAACTATGAACATATTTCTACGTATTTAAAAATGAACACCATTTTAATGGCTTTGCAACATCTTAGCAATTTGCTGACATTTTTTCATTTTCTTGTTAGTCATTAAGTTTATTTCTACTATTTCGTTATAGATTATGTTGAAATATATGCATCAAACTGAAATATATGCATCAAATTTGACTGCATTTCAAATAATTTCATTGACATCAATTCCTAGAAGTGAAATCATTGGGTCAAAAGACACGAATGTTGTAGCAGTTTTGAAACATGACCCTAAAATTCTTTGACACTCCTCTCACGGAGAACCAGCGTCTATTGTCCCTCCCTTCGAATCTGGGTAGACCTTATGACAGCTTCAACCAACAGAGAACTCTGCCATTCAGCATGATGGCTGGAGCACTCGCGCTTGGATGCCTGAGCCGCCATGTGAACAACTGGGCCACCCTGAGGCCACCATGCTGTGAGGAGCCAAGACACTTGAAGGCTACATGAAGCACTCCACATGCCTAGCTTTTGTATGACTCCAGTCCAGGTGCCAAGTCTGTGAGTGAACAGACCTTCAGTGAGTTCTATGCACAGCTTCCGAGTCACCCTCAGCCTTCAGGTCTCCAGCCAAGGTGCTACGCGTTACAGAGCAGAGACAAGCCATCCCACTGTACATTGTCCAAACCTCTGCTCCGCAGAATCTGTCAACACAACACAATGGCTGTTTCAAGCCAAGTTTCTGAGTAATTTTTCACAGAGCTGTAGTAACTGGAACAAACATTTTTAGGGTTCTTGATATATACTGTCAGATTGTTGTCTAAGCGGCTCACAGCATTTGGCCTCCCACCTAGAATACATGAGCGTTCCCATCTCACTGCTCTTGATCCATACTGACAGATTTTAGAGTTCATCTCTTTTTTTTACATTTTTGTTATAGAAAATGAATATTCACAAAAATTAAAGAATAGTATATTGAACGCCCATGTACCTATTAACCAGTTTTAAGAATTCCTGCTTATTTCATCTCTTCTGCTTCCTGCCCTGATTTCTACTTTCTATCAGCAGAGCTGCTATATGTCTTTTCTCCTCTTCTTCCTCCTCCTCCGCTTCCTTCATCTTCCTTTTTCTTTGAGAGAGGGTCTCACTCTATTGCCCAGAGGGAGTGCAGTAGCACAATCTTAGCTCATTGCAATGTTGAACACTTGGGCTGAAGTGATCCTCCAGCCTCAGCCTTCCAAAGTGTTGGGATTACATGCGCCACCACGCCCAACAAAGCAGCTGTATTTCCATATCACTCTTCTTAAGTAAAAGCACATTTGCTTCTCCTAGTTGGTGAAGACCAAGATTTACCAGAAATAGCCAGATGAGACACTAAACAAACAGCAATGGAAGAAGAAAGGAAGATAATAGCTACTATGTGTTCAATACGTACAAAGAGCTAGGCACTATTCTAAACATATCATACAAAATAATTCATTTAAGTTTCATAAGGACCCTAAGAGGTGGGTAAAATTAATTCTCATCATTCCATTTTACATATGAGGACACAGAGGTACAGGAAGCAGCAATCTGTTAAAGTCTGCACAGCTTGCTAGTATGTGGTGAAAACAGAAACTGAACTCAAGTAGTCTGGCTCCAAAGTCTATACTGATAAACACTGTAGTACATCATTTTCCTTCAGGGACACCTGTTTCTGTGGCTAGTTATAGCAAATTAGTTAGTGTGGCACATTGATCTGATTCGCTGATCTACCCTTACTTCGGTTATTGAGGAGATACTTGAAGGCTGGAGGTAAAATATGTTGCCATTTGATTGGGTGGCTCAAGAAGTTTTGCTGGTTTATGTGCAGAGCCTTGTAAAGAAAAAGCCAGCCCAGGTAAGAATTATACCTTGATAAGGTCAGGGTTTCTATTTCATAAGGAATGAGGTCTCATCCATATTAAAAGAAAAAAAAATGCAACCTCTATATTAATGTGGAGGAATGATATTGCTTCATAGCTAATTCCTAAGGAAGCAACAGAAAAAGTAAAAGCGACTCCTCCAAAACTTCACCAGCAGCGATCGGATGAGGAAAGGAGCACGTGCTAATATTGTAAGCCTCCAAAAAGGGGGTACAGGAAGAAAACGAAATTCCCAAGCATTCTCATCAGTGTTCTAAATCTGCAAAGAGCCCATCGGCATGCTTTATCCTTCTCTCTTCTGTCTTCTGACTGCAGTGAATGCAAATGGCTGCTAGGGAGAAACTGGGTGAGTCAACTGGAATAACATGAATGGGAAGACGCCAGGGCTGTGCCGTTCACTGGAGAAGGGAGCTGAAGCCTGTGGGAACGGGTAGACCGGGGGGATGAGCTGAGATAGAGACAAGCCCAGAGCTCTGGTTTTCTAACAAAGAAACACAGAAACCTCGTCTGAGCTGAGCTCCCCTGCCATGCCCGTAGGGTGCAAAAAAACAGGAAACACCCAGCCACAAATTATAGCACTTTGGGGAAAACAAACTGGTCTCAGATAAGGTGGGAAGGCAGTCACGAAGTCACCCACACTCCATCAGAGCAAATGGGGGGTTTGACAGAGCTGCCCGAACTTGAGCAAGATGAAAAGCCTCAGCCCTGGCAAGGAGGCAGCGGTGCCTGCGGGGATGGGGTGGAGTGGGGGTGGAAGAAACACAGCCTCACAAAAGGCAAACACACACCACAGCCGGCCAGAAAATCCAACTCAAGGAGAAGAAGTGGGGCTGGGTACGATGGCTCACACCTGTAATCTCAGCACTTTGGGAGATCCAGGTAGGAGGATTGCTTAAGCTCGGGAGTTCAAGAGCAGCCTGGGCAACATAGCGAGACCTATCTCTATGAAAATTCAAAAAGTTAGCTTGGTGTGGTAGCTAAATTTTTTTCCCCTGAGTAGACCCAGCTACTTGGCAGACAGGTGGGAAGATCGCTTGAGCCCAGAAGGTTGAAGCTGCGGTGAGCCATGATCACGCCATGATCACGCCATTGCACTGCAGCCTGGGTGACAGAGCGAGACCCTGTCTCCAAAAACATAAAAAAATGGAAAGGAAGGAATTGCCCTCATCAGAGTCTCAAGGACAAGGCAGAGCAGCCAGGTGATGAGGGCTTTCAGGAGAGGTCTACCGCAGAGAGGGGACATTGAAATGAAGAGGAGGGTTGAGAATACCCACAGGAGGCTTCCTCTTATCCCTTTGTATGATTCAAGGGATGAGCGAGGCAGCTCCCATTTTAGGGCCCTTCCCTGAGCCCTTCAGCTATCTGAGCATCACAACCTGTAGGGCAGTAAGCTCTTTTCATGAATGAACTCATCTAAGCCTCACAGCCACCTTTGCCATAGATTTGATTATTGCCCCATTTTACAGATAAGAAAACTTGCCCATGAGCACACAACTCTGGTCCCAGAAGGCTGTGGGTCCAGAAGCCTGTCCATTATGCTTCCCTGGCTCTCCTTTACTCAAAGAGAGGTTTAATCTTGCCCCAGAGGTGGAGGACCCCATGGGTTTACCAGATAGGCAGGAAAACTAACCACAGAGTGCCCAGCCTGGGAGAAGTTATGAGTTCTTTGATCCTCTCCCTACTCCTAACCCCCAAGGGTTGCTGTGTAGAAAGGAGGATAGTGGTTCCATCTGGTTACACTCTAGCTAACAAACCATATTTTCTGTGTAAATAACTGGCTGAAATTGATCTGATCTCTACTAAGTGTTGAGATCTTTCTCCTAGGTAAATTAAAATCCCTTCACCAACAGGTTTAGCTTCCCAGGCTGTAGACTACACCCATGCATAAAACACCCACACAGGCACCAGGGCTTGCAGCAGTGTTTTACACAGACATAATTATGACTCACAAATAAGCAAGGCTGCCGCATAAAGAGACAACTCGAAGTTACATAAGCATGGATGACATCCATTTTCTACTCAAGGAGTACTAACATGAAGCACTGTGCATTGGAGATTAAATTAACAGAAGGCAGAATAGGCCATTTATTGTGATGGATTGCTGCAGATGGGGATCTGTCTTGTAATCACCAGTCCACTGTGGGGGTGGAATAGTCCACCAGTTAACAATAACCCACTGATAAACCCAAAGGTTGCTGACAGAAAGGCCCCTGGCCTGCAAGTCAATGACTCTAGGAGCTTTTCTAGCAAGACGTCAGATCTGGCATTCTAGAGTTGCTTATCTTTCCATGATCTCATTCCTACCTGTTGGCTGAAGTGAGCTGATAAATTTTAATAACTCCAAGAAAGTACCTAAATTGTATCGAGTGCAAGTTAAGAAAGGCGGGCACTGCTAGGACCCTCAGCTCAGAAGCAGCGGGGGAAACAAGAAGTGCCTACAGCATGCCAGGAAGCAAAAATATTCCACCCAAATGCCGTGCCCTCCCCGTTCAGCCCCCTCTGTCTTAGTTGCTCATGTTTCTTTTTGTTGTTGTTGCTGTTTGTTTGGTTTTGTTTGCTTTTGTTTTTGAGACAGTTTTACTCTGTTGCCCAGGCTGGAGTACAGTGGTACGATCTCAGCTCACGGCAACCTCCACCTTCCAGGTGCAAGCAGTTCTCCTGCTTCACCCTCCCAGGTAGCTGAGATTATAGGTGCACGCCTCCATCACCAGCTAGTTGTTTGTATTTTTAGTAGAGATAGGGTTTCACCCTGTTGACCAGGCTGGTCTCGAACTCCTGGCCTCAAGCGATTTGCCCATCTCAGCCTCCCAAAGTGCTGAGATTTTATAGGTGTGAGGCATTACACCCGGCCACTCATAAATCTTTTTCTAAAATTTTTGATGTATTAGTGTATGGAAAAAAATGAGAACAAGAGAGAGAAGAAGTTGATTATGGCCCTACCTCCGATGATCTATTTTGTATAAATATTATTAGTATTACCATTGTTGCTTTCTCTATGGCATATCCACGTCAGCACATGTAAAGGTGTTAATTCTGAAGACACAGAAAATAGACAGTAGTAGTGACCTCAGGTAAAGAACAGTGACTGAGCTGTGTTGGCACAGGTCAAAGTCCCTTCCGGAGATCAAGCCAGAAAATGATGACGTATATTGGCAGACTCTGGGGGCCAACCCCGATTGAATCTTGGGTGTTTAGATTCAATTGAGAACGAGTCGGTAAGGACTACCACTATTTAGGGACATTGTGGGCATAGGAGGATTTGGAATGTGCACATGTTTAGAGAACAGACATCAGTGGAGGAACCAGGAAGAGAGACAAGAAAAGAAGGATCAGGGGAAAATCCATGGAAGCCAACAGAGTAGAGAGCTTCAAGTTCAAATATTCATCTTCTTGAATCCTTTTACTAATTAAAAAAAAAAAAGTCTTTCATCCAGTGGCTTACGCCTGTAATCCCAGCACTTTGGGACGCCAAGGCAGACGGATCACCTGAGGTTGGGAGTTCAAGACCAGCCTTTCTGACATGGAGAAACCCTGTCTCTACTAAAAATACAAAATTAACTGGCGTGGTGGCGCATGCCTGTAATCCCAGCTACTCGGGAGGCTGAGGCAGGAGAATCGCTTGAACCCAGGAGGCAGAGGTTGTGCTGTTTGTTTAGTGTCTCATTGCACTCCAGCCTGAGCAATGAGAGTAAAATTCCATCTCAAAAAAAAAAAAAGTCCTTTTGGCCAGATACAGTGACTCACGCCTGTAATCCCAGCACTTTGGGAGGCCAAGGTGGATGGATCACCTGAAGTCAGGAATTCAAGACCAGCCTGGCCAACATGGTGAAACCACGGCTCTACTAACAATACAAAAATGAGCTGGGTGTGGTGGCACACGCCTGTAATCCTAGCTACTTGGGAGGCTGAGGCAAGAGAATCGCTTGAACCGGGGAGGCACAGGCAGAGGTTGCTGTGAGCTGAAATCGTAACATTTCACTCCAGCCTGGGCAACAAGAGCAAAATTCCGTCTCAAAAAAAAAAAAAAGTCCTTTCTGGATCCTACACATCCCCCTCCCACTCTCTCCCAGCTACTGTGCAATCAAGAGTCCCTTTCTCACTCTCAACCCAGGCCCTGAGTGATTCAACCTATATTTATAGTTTCATGGTTTCAACCATCTCCTGCCTACATGGTGAAGACTCTCAAACCTATTCCTCCTGCCTAGACCCCACCCCACTCCTCTGTGTGTGCGTATGTGTGCACGTGTGCACGCGTGTGTGTGTTTTAGGCTCGCTTTTTTCAAATGCCTGCTAAACAGTTTCCCTTAAATACTCCACAGTCCCCCAAATATCTCTTTGATAACTCCTTCACATCCAGTCCCCGCGACCTGATGTGTTGGCCTCCTGAACATTTCCAAGTTCATCATCTCGTTTCCAGGCCAAGTTCCAGCCTCATCATCCCCCGCCGCGGTGACCTCCTGCTACTGGACTCCCCATCTGTAGTCCTGCCTCCCTTGAGCCCATCCTTCCCACATCCTCAGAGGCATCTGAATGCACAGCCCACCACTTCGTTCTCCTGCCTATGTTTATTTCTAGGAGACGCTGAGCTCCTTGGGGACTTGCTGGATACCTTCCATTTGCTGGGTCCGGATTCTCTTTCCACACATCTCTTTCCTCCTGTGCTCCAGGAAGCTGATGCATGAACAGCACCAATGGCTTCCTCCCTCACTGGTTCCAGGGGAGTGAGGTCAGAGTGTTATTCCCAGCTTCCTGCTCGGCCGACTACGCCCTTAAGACCAAGCCACACCTCATCAGGAAGCATCTCCACACAGCTTGCTGCTACTTCTCCGTCACCTCCCGTGTTCCAGGAGCTACTCCCCCCTCCTCATTTCAGGCCTAGGAATGGCAATGGATTCCCACAATTACCAGCCTCAGGAGGCTACACTGTGCCATGTGTTTGCCTCAACTCTGTCTACGTTCTCTTCAAGTCACCCAACACGAAGTGCCCTCTGTTTTCTGCCAGAATCCTGACACAAGGGCAGAGATGGCTCCTTATTTATCTCTGTAGCCCCACATCCAGCATAGTGCTTGGCATTCAGTGGGTGCTCAATAAAGGCTGAATACATAAATGTGGCAACAGTTAGCCAAGTCATGCCCAAACGTGTCTGAGATATCAGAAAGTAGTGGTATTTAATGAACTCAAGAGGTGCTAGAAAGTCATGCTTTCAAAAGCAGAGGTCAGGAAAGACCAGCCTGGGCAACATGGTGAGACGCCATCTCTACAAAAAGTATACAAAATTAGCCTCGGCCAGGCTTGGTGGCTCATGACTGTAATCCTAGCACTTTGAGAGGTAGAAGCAGGTGGATCACCTGAGTTCAGGAGTTTGAGACCTGGGGAGCCTGGGCAACATGGCGAAACCCTGTCCCTACTAAAAATACAAAATTAACTGGCGTGGTGGCGCCGGCCTGTAATCCCAGCTCCTCCTCAGGAGGCTGAGCCACGAGAATCGTTTGAACCCAGGAGGCATTAGCATGCCGTGAGCCGAGATTGCGCCACGGTACTCCAGCCTGGGCAACAAAGTGAGACTTTGTCTCAAAAAAATTTAAAAATTTTTAAAAGCCAGGCATGGTGGTGCACACCTCTGGTCCCAGCTACTGGAGAGGCAGAGATGGAAGGACTGTTTGAGCTTGGGAGTCTGCGGCTGTAGTGAACTATGATCATGCCACTTCACTCTAGTCGGGGTGACAGAGGGAGGCCCTATTTCAAAAAAAGTGTGTGGGGGGAGCGTTGGGGCGGGATTAGAGAAAAGAGAGAATGGCCTAAATCTTCCTCGTCAATAAGGAGAAAGGGACTTTGCCTTTGGAATGTGGAGAACAGTTGGAACAAATGATGTAAGAGATGAGATATGGAAGACACAGAAACAAGGGCTGTCGATCAGCGGTGAGCTGAGTGACGTTCGCATTTGTTTGCATTTGCACATATATATAGTATGCCAAGACAGCAATTCTCTGACTCGGATGAAAGAACCAAATTCAAATAAACACTGATGCAGCAGCCCCATGCGCCAGGCATTGTGTTAGGTTCTGGAGACACGGTAGCGAATGAGACACAACTTTTGTCCTCAAAAAGATCACAGTAGACAGGGGAAGACAAACACATAGACAGATCATTTCAAGGCCATCTGGTAAGTACCAGAATAATGGTATGTGGAAAGCACCAACAGACAGAAGCACCTCTTTTGAACCACCTCTTCCCCATAGCATATAGGCCTGGGCCTGAGGGTGGCGTCGTGAGGACCCACCATCCTGTCTTACCACCGCCCAAGACACAGACAGGGCTTCTGCTCATAAATCACTACTACATGTTTTCCTTCCTAAGAAACTGGGTATGTCAGCCACTTTGTTCGATCCTGATCATTCAATCCAGGCTGGAGGAGGGGATAAGGAGCAAGTCCAGAAACACTTCCTGAGCTCTTAGAGGGATCCCAAAAGATCCAGCCAAATGAAGAAGAACAACTTCAAGTTGGTTTTTCATAGTGGGCAGGTCTACACAGACCTACCTCAGAGTCTGAGGAAGCTGAGAGACCGAAGAAAGTGGCTGACAAATCCAGTTTCTTAGGGGCTTATGAACAGAAGCCATGTCTGTGTCCTGGGCAATGGTGAAACAAGATGGTGGATCCCCGGCCTTACCCTCAGGGCCTATATGCTATGGGGAAAGGTGGTTCAGGAGGGATGTGTAGGACAATCAAGTTATGATAATGTCAAGGTCGTTTGACCTAAGGGCTGGATTTTCGGTAAGTACCTGCCCTTAGACAAGATCAGCTGGAAATCTCAGAGGACTTCCTGGAACTGGGGTTAATCAGAAGCCAACATGGCAGTTTCACATGCAGCCAAGATGGAGCTGATTCAGCCTCCACAGTTGGGGCTAAGTATAAACAGCAGGGAGATGGTCAAAGGGGTGAAAAGCACAGGATCCCTACACCCCATACCCAAGATCCAAATGCTATGGCTTACGTTTAAAAGTCTGTTTTTTTAAAATCAATGATTTTAATTACAAAAGATAACTTTAAAGGTGTCTGTCTATACACACTTCAAAGAAACCAAAAGAGGTTTTCAGAGTAAAAATGGAAAGTCTAGGCTAGGCATGGTGGCTCACACCAGTAATCACAACACTCTGAGGGACTGAGATGAGAGGATCGCATTAGGCCAGAAGTTCGAGGCTGCGGTGAGCTAGGATCCACTGCACTCCAGCCTGGGTAACAGAAGCTGACACTGTCAAAAAAAAAAGTCTGTTTTGACCCCACTGTCAATTCTGCTCCACTTCTCAGAGGTAAACCACACTAACAGCTAGGCAGGTTCCCAGATTTTCTTTCTTTTTTTTTTTTTATTTTTTGAGACAGAGTCTTGCTCTGTTACCCAGGCTGGAGTGCAACAGCTGGATCTCAGCTCACCACAACCCCCACCTACCTGGTTGAAGAGATTCTATCTCAGCCTCCCAAGTAGCTGGGATTACAGGCGTGCACCACCACGCCTGACTAATTCTGTATTTTTAGTAGAGGTGGGGTTTCTCCATGTTGGTCAGGCTGGTCTCGAACTCCCAACCTCAGGTGAACTGCCTACCTTGGCCTTCCAAAGTGCTGGGATTACAGGCATGAGCCACTGTGACTGGCCCCAGATTTTCTTCTATGTGTGGTGGGATACTATTTTGGTATCTTAATCACTATGAGTTTGTCTTTAGTGTTTCTTTTGGTTTTGACGGTTTTTTAAAAAATTCTTATTTATGTTGAACTCTTTTCATCATCCTCCCCACCACATACACACGTGGTGAAAGCAGGGCCATGGGGGGTCATTGCAGGAATCAAGATGACTCATGGCCAAGGCTTTCAATTCCAAGGACCTGAGCTTTGGAAGAAATAAAAGTACTTTCAGTTCCCAAATCTTAGTATTAAAGATCAGCATCAAAGCCTGGATATATCTGAGGCTAAAAGCTTATAGCATGAACAGTAGTTTGGAAATAGAATGTGTGAAGACCCCAACATCCTTGCCTCAGAGACTCGACAAGGAGTGGAGTGATAGGCAGAACTGGCCATGACCAGGGGAGCTGCGTGGCTCAGGATGAGGGGCAGGACGGGAAGCAAGCGGAGCAACAGGAGAGGAGGGTGTGGTTTCCTCCCCTGGAGCGCCAGAGAGCCAGCAGCGGCCTGGGCAGCGGCCACAGAGAGCCCAGCAGCCATTCCACTAAGCAGACCCAAGAAACACTTTCGCTCTTCTGGTTTCCCTGTGGCAAGGACTTCCTCTGAATAGCAGCTAGCTGGACAGCCATCAGATATCCAGCCCATAGAATACCTGGTTATGACTAGGCCATTTCTAGGTCTCCAATATGGAAACGGAAGCCAGGATACATGAAAAGACAGTGGCGTAGGAAAGCAAGCCCCGGCATCCTCATTGGGTGGATTAGAGAAAGGCAGCTTGAAACCTCTCCATAGCCTGGACACAAGAGCCCCAGCTGACCCTAAGCTTACACACAGGTGCAGATAATTTTTTGACACCCATCATACTTCATAGACTATTCCATCATGTAATCATTTTGACTTTCAGCACCTACCAGAGAGGATGAAGTAATTCCTCAATCAATATTTGTTGATGAAATGAATGATAGATAGGTGACCATTCCATGTCAGAAATACAGACTTCCCATTATTCTTTTTGTTGGCTCCATAGTGTTCTATCATAGGACACAATCTATTGAACTATTTCCCTACTAGTGGACATTACAGCAAGTGTACTTCTGTAGATTAGATACAAAGTTCAGGTATAGCCAAGATATACAGACATTTTGATAGATACTGCCAAATTCCCCTCCAAAGCTCATACAGCAATTCACACTCTTAGCAAAGGTAAATGATAATTATAGCTAATGGACTGAGAGTTTATTGTACCCAAGATACCTTCCCAAATGTTTTACATGGATTTGTTTGTTCCTTAAAATAGCTTTTAGTGTAGGTATCTTGGTCTCCATTTTACATATTTAGAAACGGAATCTTAGAGAATTCAAATCACTTCACCAAATCCATGCATTAGTTATTTGGAGACTAGACCACGTCCTTAATTGTATACTTCTCTAAAGGGATGTATCTAGTTCCCCAAACCTCCACCAACAATAGGAACTTATGCAGTTTTTGTCAATCTCTCGTGAGATAATGTGAGTGAACATACGACATGAGCCCTAATGTGGATGCAAAGGATAAAATTAGAAAGTTGACTCCTGTTGGCTACTTCTCTAATAAGCTCAATCATTCATCTTTTGGTGGCTAAACAAAAGGTTCTAATGTTTTTGCTGACAGTGTCAGGTTAGTCCTCAGGGATCTGAGTTGTCCACGATAAAATCACAGAATCTAGCTAGTTTCAACAGAAATAGATTTTCACCGCTATCTAAGCTCACTGGGTTTCCAAGAGGAACAGACCAAGTTTGGTGGCCACACAGCCAGGCACAGCGTCCACAGGAGAAAAACCCAACAATACAGGAGCCTGTCTAAAACCAAGGAAACCTCTCAGCTACTGCCAAGACCCCTGGACAGCAGACAGGTGTGCCACCATCACAGCCGCCCTGAAAAATTACACTGTTTACTGCAGGATCCGACCTTCCCATGGGCTGCAACTCGCACTGTTCACTCCACCTTCCAAGTCTCTGGTGGAAGCCACTTGCAAAGGAGTCTGAGAAGTGTCGTTTTTAGTCCTTTAGCCTCTGAGATACACAGAAGGGTTTGGAGTGAGTTCTATGCAACCAGCAGATTCTGCTACAAATAAACATACGCTTTTTCTCAATAAGAAGTCAATAAAAAATTGTCGTCTCTGAATACAAAAAAAAAAAAAGCAATCTATAAACATCTTTATTTGTCCCGAATTGGCCTGCCCTCTTGCGAGCTGTCCTAAACTATAGGGAAAGGCAGAGCTATGAGTGAGAATTGACTGGTTTCGGCTCTAAGGAGAACAAAATCTAGAACTGAAAACCATTAAAGATTTAACTTTCCCAAACCAAGATAGCTGATCACCTGTGAATAAAGATGTAACAGAGGAGGATATCAATGCATTCATTGTCCATCCAGCACGGACCTCTCTGCTCCTGAGAAGAGCGTTCCCAACCACTTCCCTCTACAAGATTGCTGCAGGATCTGCCTGACACATTTATGCTCTTTATAATTCTATGCATGATTACATGTCCCTGGCCAAATGTGATCCCACCAATCTAGGAGTGGGCATCTGACTCAAGCTAAGCCAATGAGTGCCTTCGCTGGTAAATTTGAATTTGGGACTTCGTAGCAGTACCCATAATATATAAAACTTTAGGGCTATCGGTGGCACTGTTATTACTTGCCATTTGGGGGAAGCCAGTCTGCAGTCCAAGAGAAATAACACCAGCCCAGATGCGGGATGCCCAAGTCAGAGACAGAGAGTTCCAGTAGTGTTTGAACTCTGCTTTGAGTAGCCCCTGAGACACAGCTGTATTCAGCCTTCTCACAACTTACTGTACTTAAGCCTAAGAAACATCCATTAAAAGATGCACCATCGGCCCAGCACTGTGGCTCCTGTCTGTAATTCCAGCACTTTGGGAGGCTGAGTTGGGAGGATTACTGGAGCCCAGGAGTTCGAGACCAGCCTGGGCAACATAGTGAAATTCTGTCTCTACAAAAAATGAACAAAATTAGCTAGGTGTGGTGGTGTGTGTTTGTAGTCCCAGCTACTTGGAAGGCTGAGGATTGCTTGAGCCTGGGAGGCCGAGGCTGCAGTAAACTGTGATCACACCACTGTACTCCAGCCTAGGTGACCCAGCAAGACCCTGTCTCAAAAAAAAATAAGAAGAAAAGAAAAAAGAAAAGCTGGTAATCCCAGCACTTTTGGGAGGCAGAGGTAGGCGGATCACCTGAGGTCAGGAGTTCGAGATCAGCCTGGCCAACATGGTGAAACCCCATCTTTACTAAAAATTCCAAAATTAGTTGGGCATGGTGGCACACACCTGTAATCCCAGCTACCTGGGTGGCTGAGGCTCTAGAATTGCTTGAACCCAGTAGGTGAAGGTTGCAGTGATCGCGCCATTGCACTCCAGCCTGGGCAACAAGGGTGAAACTCTGTCTCAGAAAAAGAAAAAAGCGATGCACTATTACATTATATATGTCTTTTAAAATATACTTGCAATTAAACTATAGCATATTATCGATTTTTAGACTCATTCTATTTCAGATATTGAGAAGACGTGTAATATAAATGTTAAAATCAATGAAATAGTATAGTTATTCAACTCCTCCTGAGCCCAGGCAGATTCAAGTTGGCTTGCTGTGTTGTATGGTCACAAGAATAACTAATATATCATGGACTTACATATGTGAATATGATGCAGAGAAAAGATCCAACCTGGGAAGAGGATAATATGAAAAAGACACAGCGGTAAGTACTTCTTAAGAGCAAAATTATTTCATGGAAGATTATAAAGAGCATAAATTATCCTGAAAGTAGTTGTGACTGTCAGGGTCCTCATTTGCTCCTGTATTAACTCAGAAGAACTCTAGTGACCCTTCATGAGGTGAAGATATAATGACAGCATGATAGTTTCAAGCAAGCCAATTAAGACATTTTCCTATAAATACCAAGCATAAACACAATTTTGAATATTGGTTACTATATATGAGCATCTTCTGAAAAGTAGGGAAGGCCTCAGACTTCACCATCCCTAATATAATTAAATTGTGGTATAACAATTAGTGATGAAAGAATGATTCAAACTAAAGAAAGCTTTGAAACACGCCAAATAAGCAAGCTTTTCTTTGATGATGAAACAATTTGCAAACTAAGATTTAGTTTTGTCAGTGCAGGTAAAGGGCTGTATCTGAAAGGCTGCAGACAGTTCCAAGCTGTCAAAGATGGTGGTCCCACCAAAAAGAATGTAGGTAGCAGAAGGAGAATTCCTTTTTACAGGTACAACTGTCCTGCAGCCCACTTTTACTTTAAATTTGGCTTGTGGTCCTGCCTCTGCTGTAATGTGAGCTGTGAACTCACACAGCCTGCCAGATGGCAGTGGGAAGCCCATTAGTTATGCATCACACATCCTGATCAAAACTGAAAGAAATTATGCTCAGATTGAGGAGAGACGCTCGACAGTGAGGCGATGATTAGAATTTTCTGTATTTCTGCAGAAAATTCACATAATCATTGTCCATAAATAAACTCGTTCTTATGATCTACAGACCCAAATCTTGAATAAGTTCCAGAGGAAATCCTCTCACGCTTTGGGTCACAGCATGCATGTTCCCATGGTATTCACTAAAGAATGCCATGGAGCTGATGCTCTTGCAAGGTTATCTAGAAAAGTCTGAGAACCAGAGTGTCAGCTAATACATTAAATGTTGTGCCTTTCAAAGGAGAAACGTTTTTTAATGGGTACTGGGAAGGAAATAGAGGAACTCAGTTACAAGGGAAGCTTATTAGAATCTTTTCAAGACAACCAGCTTGCTGAAAATAAATGGGAAATGCAGTGTATAAATACTGCTGATGAGGACATTTCTAAGCAGTACTTTGAAAAGGGCTGAGGGGCCCAAAGTGTATAAAATAACATTAACTGATTGTAAAGTTTATAATTTTTCAGATAAAACATAAAGATTGTGTTTGCTGCTCAACAAAATCAGGAGATGGTATTGTAATCATACGTTACCAGTTTTCCACTCGATGGAAGACATTTATATAAGGGCCTGTTCTAATGTACTCTCCTGAGAACAGAGCTTTATTTTTGTTGCTTAAGGAGAGCCAAACGTTATAAACATGTCTATGAAAGCCAGTCCCAGCTCTGCTTCAAATTGTCTTTTGGACAGGAAGCAATTGAATAAATATCCTTAGTCCTTGGTTTCCCCATCTATAAAATAAAAATGAAGGACCGGACGCTGCAGCTCACACCTGTAATCCCAGCACTTTGGGAGGTCGAAGCGAGTGGCCTGGCCAACATGGTAAAACCCCATGTCTACCAAAAATACAAAAAAGTTAGCTGGGCATGGGGCACACACCTGTAATCTCAGCTCTTTGGTAGGCTGAGGCAAGAGGATCACTTGAACCTGGGAGGCAGAGGTTCCAGTGAGCAGAGACGCGCCACAGCACTCCAACCTGGGAGACAGAGGGAGACTCCGTCTCAAAGAAAATAAATAAATAAAATAAAAATGGAAACGACTGTCTTCCTCCACCTCTGGGGATGCTGTGGAAAAAAAAAATGAATCTGAGAGAGACAATTCAAAGAGAAAAACTCTGTCTCAGTTGAAGAGAAGGAGGAAAACGTGTTTCAGCCCTATCTTCAGATTTTCTGAGAAAGCCATATTAAATCAACAGACATTCACAAGAAGCACTATAACTCTAACAATCTTTATAATCCAAAATCAGCTCTGAGGGAGGCTTAGTAGATCACAAACATGCAACTGTGATACCAAAGACAGAGAAAATAGTGCTGGGATCTAAGGTGAAGGCTGCCTTCCAGTTGCGAGGGGTACGTGGGAACACTCCCTGCCTTCCTGGAGCATCCAGCCTCGTGCTCAGTGGAGCCCTGGAGCTGTGGTTTCTGAGCCTGTCTGCATCTGAATCACCTCCGAAGCTTCCTAAGGACACAAGTCCCTGGGTGCCTCTCCCCAGATCAAGTGAATTGATGTTTCTGGAATGGGAAGCGGGTGGCTGGGAGCGGTGATTGGATGAGGCCACTGAACTTCCTATTTGGGCTTGCATCTGTGTAGCTCTGCCATTATTTTTGTTCAGCAAGATTCCATTTAATCCATGATTCCCTATCTAAAACAAAACGAAAACGAAAGCCCTTCGTTTTTGAAAAACCGTAGGTCTAAGGGGCTTCATCACAGACCGTACATTACTTCAGGAGTGGCTTTTATTCATTGATTCATTAACAACCATTTATTGTGTGCCTGCTTTGGCACTAGGCCTCAGCAGTGGAAAGAGTGGAAAAAGACTCAGCTCTTACAAAGCTGTCATCAACAGAAACGAAACATCCAGGCACCCAGCTTTTTTTTTTTCTTTTTAGGTTTTATTCTTTAATTAAACCAGATGTTCTTCCAGTAATTCCATGCATTCCTCCTTACTCCCATCCCCTTGCTGCTACCCTTTCATCCTACAGAAATCCATTTCTATTTATTTGCAAACACAGATTCTAACACTTGCTCATCTGAAGTGTTTTAGTCTTTGCATATTTCTGCCGTTGGTTCTGAACCATGCAGTGCAGTAAAACAAGCGTGTCTGTGTTACATGTGCTTGCTCCCTGGCTTTGATTCCTTCTGTTTTATATTCAATATGACATGTAGGAGATGTGTATCTGTGCAGGATGTTTACACTTACATACCTCAGGCAGATATGATTTGATGGGTAACACACACATAATCAATCAATTGACAAATATTTATGGAGACATTCCTGAAAATAGAAAACAATATCCTCATTCTCGAGTAGTGTATCAAATCTCTGGTGAGGAACAAATCCCTTCAGGGATCTGAGAAGAGGAGAAGGAAGGATTTTCAAAGGTGACGGGCAAATTATCTCCTCTTGCAGTTCAAAGTCAAAATAATCACAGGGAACAGCTTTCACATTAGATTCTTTTTTTCTTTTCTATTTTCTGGTGCCATACAAGAATAAGACTAGTGGGCTGGGTGCAGCAGCTCACACCTGTAATCCCAGCACTTTGGGAAGCTGAGACAGGCAGTATCACCTGAGGTCAGGAGTTCAAGACCAGCCTGGCCAATATGGCAAAACCCGTCTCTACTAAAAAATACAAAAAACAGCCAGGTGTGGTGGTAGGCACCTGTAATCCCAGCTACTCGGGAGGCTGATAGAGGAAGAATTGCTTGAATCTAGGAGGTGGAGGTTGTAGTGAGCTAAGATCACATCACTACACTCCAGCCTAGTTGACAGAGAGAGACTCTGTTTCAAAAGAAAAAAAAAAAATAGCCAGGTGCGGCGGGTCACGCCTGTAATCCCAGCACTTTGGGAGGCCGAGGTGGGCTGATCACCTGAGGTCAGGAGTTCGGGACCAGCCTGGCCCACATGGCAAAACCCCATCTCTACTAAAAATACAAAAAAGTAGCTGGGTGTGGTGCTGGGTGCCTATAATCCCAGCTACTTGGGAGGCTGTGAGAGAAGAATCACTTGAACCCAGGAGGCAGAGGTTGCAGTGAGCCAGGATCACACCACTGCACTGCAGGCTGGGAAACAGAGTGAGACTCCATAAAAAAA
>NW_016107480.1:3336663-3341069 GCF_001604975.1 Cebus imitator | reverse complement strand
AAAAAAAAAAAAAAAAAAAAAAAAAAGACTAGTGGATAGCTAGAGGGATAGCTAAGATTTTCACTGTTCCTTATGGCTATCTCACCAGCTTTGGGTAGGACAAAATAAGATCAAGTCTAGATAAAACCAACTAATAGGAAAGAGGGCACTCTGAGTGTCTTTTTCTCTTTGTTCCTCCTGCTCCCCTCTGAGCTGTGCCTTCACATCCTCATCACCTCATAAGCATCCACTTCCACCCTTCTGTTCCTACAGCTCTGTGTTCCCTGACTCCTTACTAGGGTGTTAAGATAAAGTTTGCTACCCACTCCTCACCTCCATTCATTAACAGGATGGATCCAGCTGCTTCATGGGGTAGAGAAAATAGTACTGAGTGAGTGGCTTGCCCTTTCTCCATGTTCCAGAATGTTCCTCCTTAAGTCATCTGGCCAGAGAAAGAGGATGACCTTCCCAGATAGAGAAGGACCATTGTCCAGTAAGAGGCCTACCAGTCTCTTGTTATTATGTTTTCTGTACCACCAAACTCACCCTTTCCTCTAACAGCTCAACTGGGTCTTCTTGCTCACTGCCCAGGAAGGTCAATGCACTGAAAACTACAGGTTTTGCAGCAAAGAAAGAATTTCATGATCACAAGGCCAGCTAAGTGGAAAGACAGGATACCATTCTCAAATCTGCCTAGCCTGAAAGGCTAGGATTTTTAAGGATAATTTAGTGGGCAGGGGGATAGGGAATGGGTACTGCTGATTGGTTGGGGATAAAAATCATAGGAGTGTCCAAACAGCCTTTATGTGCTGAGTCAGTTTCTGGGAGGGGGTTATAGGACTAGTTGAGTCACGGGTTCAGGTGGAATCAGTTGGTCACCAGAATGCAAAAATCTAAAAATATCATTTTGATGATACTGATATTACCTATAGAAACAATTGGGGAAGTCAGAAATCTCCCAACCTCTGGTTACATGACTCAAGCATAGGGGAATATAGAAAGGCAAGCTAGGGAACAATGGCTGGTTATCATGTTAGATTTCAGGCCCCTTCCATAATCCTAGCCTGTGGCCTTACAAAGGTGGTTTTGGTCCCTGAGCAAAGAGGGGGTTAGTTTGGGAAGAGAGTGTGTGTATTTTTGTTTTAAAGTTAACAAAGGCAGTCATCTTTTGAGGTTAAAAGTAAGATGGAATCAGTTTGGCTAGATTTCTCTCCCCTGTCGTAAGTTTTGTGAAGGTGGTTTCACTCCCATCCAGATTCTTTGACATTGCTGGTAAATTTTAGCAGATCAGATAAATGATTCCATGCTAACAGGCCAAGAAGAAAAGAGCCATGGGGAATCTAAACACCCACCTTCTACCTTTCCCAGATGTCATCTGGAAATTATTCCAACCACGAAAGATAAGGTCCTGACCTTTCTTCTCTAACCCAAATAAATGACTAAGGTAAGGAATTTTAGGCCAGGTAGGAAGGGTGGGAGATGTATTAGAACAGGAAGACCTTCACCTTATACTACTGCAAATACGTCCTCCTCAACACAGGACCACTTCAGAAGAGAAAAATCAATGACCTTTGCAAGCCATCTTTTGCAAGGAGAGAAAAACATTAATATATACTTCAGATTGCATTCATGCTGTGTAAATTTTCTGCCATAGTTTTCATTGAAAAGGTTCCCTACAACTGTAATGTATAATGTTTCCTACAACCATAAAAGTATACCTTTCTAATAAAATGACCTCAGAATTTAAGAAATTTTTATAATAAAGTGTTGGGAAAAGTAACCTTAGAGATTAAATATTGACTATTTGCTATTAAATGAAGGATTCATTATTTTTCTGTGAACTCTTTTTTTTTTTTGGAAACAGGATTTACTCTGTCCCCAGGCTGGAGTGCAGTGGCACAATCTCAGCTCACTGCAACCTCTGCATCACAGATTCAAGCAATTCTCATGCCTCAGCCTCTGGAGTAGCTGGGATTACAGACGCCTGCCACCATGCCTGACTAATTTTTTGTATTTTTCGTAGAGATAGGGTTTTGCCATATTGGCCAGGGAATCCGCCCACCTCAGCCTCCCGAAGTGATGGGATTGCAGGCGTGAGTCACCATGCCCAGCCTCTGTGAACCCTTAAGCCATTAGGCCGTAACTAAAAGTACAAAGCAAAATAGTTCTGGATTTTTATAGGAGTGTTTTTTTGTTGTTTGTTTTAAGCAACTTAAGATATAAACAGAAAATGTTATCCTGAACAAAAGAATATGATTTTTCACAGATAAGTTGTTAGCAAAGACATTTGCCTTTGTTGTATAGGATTTACTAGAAAAGAATTGACCTAGCATGACAGTATCCAAAAGCTGCCATCACAAAGTACCGTAAGCTGAGTGGTTGAAAACAAAAGAAAGTTACCGTCGCACAGTTGTGGAGGCTGCAAGTCTGACCAAGGTGTTGGCAGAACCACTTGCTTCCTCGGAAGCCTGCGGGGGACCCTTCCTGGCCTCTGGCAACCTTTGGCTTTTCTTGCTTGCAGCCACATCATGCCAATCTCTGCCTTCCTTATTAAATGGTGATTTTGTGTCTGTGTCTTATTAAATGGTGATTTATTTGTCTCTCTTCTTTTTTTTTTTTTTTTTTTTTTGAGATAGAGTCTCACTCTGTAGCCCAGGCTGGAGTGCAATAGCGCGATCTCGGCTCACGACCACCTCTGCCTCCCAGGTTCAAGCAATTCTCCTGCCTCAGCCTCCTGAGTAGTTGGAATTACAGGCATGCACCACTATGCTCGGGTAATTTTTGTGTTTTTAGTACAGACGGAGTTTCATCATGTTGACCAGGCTGGTCTCAAAGTCCTGATCCAGGTTGATTCACCCGCCCTGGCCTCCCAACGTTCTGGGATTACAGGCGGAGCCACCGCGCCATGCCTGGCTCTCTTCTTATAAAAATTCTAGTCATATTAGATTAGGGGCTGTCTTCTTATAAGGATGCTGGTCACGCTGGATGAGGGACCCACCTTATTCCCAAATGACCTCATTTAACTTAACTAATTTCCTATTTCTAAATAAGGTCACATTCTGAGGCACCAGGAGTTGGGACTCTAACGTACCTTCAGTGGGGAGGGGGACAAATGCAGCCCATTTGGGATCTGTAGCTGTATTAGAGAATGACTTGAAAACTAGATCTTGGTCTCTCGAGAGGCTGGGTACTCAGTGTAAACCAGTGTTCCATTTTCAGAGCTGTGTCATCTATATTTTTACGGGTGGTGGCAGGCGTGGTGATGGGCACCTGTAGTCCCAGCTACTCGGGAGGCTGAGGCATGAGAATTGGCTGGAACCTGGGAGGGAGAGGTTGCTGAGGGCTGAGATCACACCACTGCACTGGGCACCAATTTTGGTGGTAGCAGCTGTGGAAAGAGCATTGAATCAAGGGCATGAGTTGAAAACTCAGCTCTGCTGCCTATAGGAGCTATGTGATTTTAGGCTAGGCATTTCATATGTGTAACCCTCTGTTTTAGGATTGAGGTATCTATGCTTTACAGAAATAGAAACACTTACATGTTACAGAGGGTAAAAACACCTAGCCTCACTGTTTATGGTGAAAATTTTGTTTGAATTTCTTACAAACAAGCATGTACTCATATATTACTTTTTTTTTTTTTTTTAATAGACAGAGTTTCACTCTTGTTGCCCAGGCTGGCGTGCAATGGCATGATCTCGGCTCACTGCAACCTCCGCCTCCTGGGTTCAAGCGATTCTTCTACCCCAGCCTCCCAAGTAGCTGAAATTACAGGGGTGCACCACCATGCCTGGCAAATTTTTGTATTTTTAGTAGATACGGGGTTTCACCATGTTGGCTAGGCTGGTCTTGAACCGCGGACCTCAGGTAATCTCCCTACCTCGGCTTCCCAAAGGGCTGAGATTACAGGCGTGAGCCACGGCACCCAGCCTTACCACTTTTAAAATTAAAACATTTTCATGAATAAAGTATGAGGGTTTATAATCTGCAAAGCACTCACAAATTAACATATCAGTAGATTTAAAAAATCAGATTTGATACCTTAAAAGTGTCACTATTCCTTTCAAAGTACCTACCATTCATCCTAGATTTTACCTGTGCAAATACATGGCATTTGAGACCTTGTCCATAGCCCTTTCAGAGTTCCACAGTCTAACTCTTTCTTGTTCTTTTTCTAGCCCTTCCCCTTTTCTATTTGTTCTTCTTCTACTTTTCCTTTTGTTTTTGGTGTGTTGTTTTGCTTTCTCACCCAAGCTGGAGTGCAGGAGCACAATCACAGCTCACTACAGCTGTGACCTCCCAGGCTCAAGTGATCCTCCTAAGTCAGCCGCCCACGCAGCAACCACAGGCGTGCTAAATAAAAATTTAGGCTGGATGTGGTGGCTCAGGACTGTAATTACCCACACCTGGCTGATTTTTTTTTTTTT
>NW_016107480.1:3332423-3336643 GCF_001604975.1 Cebus imitator | reverse complement strand
TTTGTAGAAATGAGGTCTCACTATGTTGCCCAGGCTGGTCTCAAACTCCTGGGCTCATGCGATTCTCCTGCCTCAGCCTCCCAAAATGTTGGGATTATAGGTGTGAGCTACCACACCTGGCTCAGGTTTTTTTTGTTGTTTTTCTTACGACTTCTTCTCCACCCAAGACCATTCCTCAGAGCACATAGGATAAAAAGAGGTTGCTGACCACTATCACAGAAGAGACAACAGGCAGCCCACTCTGGTGCCCTGTGATACACTTACCCATGACATGCCTTTGATTTGTAAGTAGCTGCAGTGGAGAGTTCCGTGCACCCTGACGGTCTTGCACCGCTGGTATCAGCCGGACGGCTCTCCACGCTGCTTCCTGGAGTTTCCTTCAAAGCTGAGGAAGCCTACTCAGCTGTTGCACCAGAAACCCGTTTTTGCAGAATTAATGACCCAGGTGTTAACTCTCAACTAACGAGGGATCATTAGTGTCGCTGGATGAATGTTCCAGTTTCCCTTCCCCTGGAGGGACAATTCTGAGACCTTCTACCCAGGGTGTCCCCAACAGAACTGAGCCCAGTTGCCCTTAGTAATCAACTCATTAACAGACCCTCTTTAGGGGCTTTTCCTCTTTCACGCTTACTTTTCCCTCACCCCGTTTTCAGATGGCATCTCCCCGAAGTTCCACCTCTACCCAAGTGTTTACGTTACCCTCCTGAACCCAAGCGGTGACAACATCTAACAGATTTGAACTCCATAGCTTTTAGATATGAACGATTCTGTGTGAAATAATGGTAACCCACTGTGTAACTAGCTTAAGTAAAAAGAGGGCACTTACTGACTCACATAATGGAAATGTACAGGACCTGGGGGCTCTAACTATCTTACTAAGACTTAGATTCTCTTCCCTTCCTCACCCCCATTTTCTTCTGTTGGCTTCATTCTCAGGCTTTCTACCTCCAAGTGGTGGCTCTCGATGATTTAGGTTTACATCCTCCCAGCTTCAGAGACAGCAGAAAGAGTTCCTCTTTTCCATGAAGTATAGAAAAAATCTGTAGTTGAGTTTCATCGGCTTGGTTTAGGCTACATGCCTACCCTTGACATTAGGTTCTACCTCTATGCACGCACATATGTATGTATGTATGTATTTAGGTGTCATGAGAAAAGAGGAATGGTAAATCCTTGACTAATAAACCTTTCACTTTTCCTGATGAATATTTCACCACCTCTGGGCAAAATGAAACTCAAATAAACTTTAGGCAAAATCAAAATAAGGGAAAATATGGCCCCCTGAGTCCTCAACGATTAAAGCCAAAGACTAGAAGAGATTAGCCAGGCCTAGTCAGTTAGGCCTGGATCACATTTCCACTTTTAGAGAGTGGGGGGTGGGGCTCAGCCTCAACTAAATCACGTGGGATGGCCCCTAGCAGTGGAGAACTGAGGACACACTCACAAAAGCAGCAGCTGCTTACACGCACACACATACATACACACACACGTATCACACATATATAAATTCACATATACCTATTTATCCAACAAACATTTACTAAGCCTGTCCTAAGCACTAAGCACAAAAAGACAAATTTTACTACAGAAATAAAAATTTAGGCTGGATGTGGTGGTTCACGCCTGTAATCCCAGCACCTTGGGAGGCCAAGGAGGGCAGATCACTTGAGGCCAGGAGTTCGAGACCAGCCTGGGGAACATAGTGAAACCCTATCTTTGCTAAAAATACAAAAATTAGCCAGGCATGGTGGTGTTCACCTGTAATCCCAGCTACTTGAGAGGCTAAGGCACGAGAATCGCTTGAACTTGGGAGGCAGAGGTAGCAGTGAGCCAAGAATGGCACCATGGCACTCCAGCCTGAGTGAGAGAGAGAGAGACTCTGTCAAAAGAAAGAAGAAAGAAAGAGAGAAAGAAAAAGAAACAGAGAGGGGAAGGAAGGAAGGAAGGAAGGAAGGAAGGAAGGAAGGAGGGAGGGAGGGAGGGAGGGAAGGAAGGAAAGAAGGAAGGAGGGAGGGAGGGAGGGAAAGGAAGGAAAGAAGGAAGGAGGGAGGGAGGGAGGGAAGGCAGGCAGGAAGGAAAAAGAAAAAAATTTGCTCCTCAGATGTTCACAGTTGGTGGAAGAAAGAAAAATAGAAAACAATAAGAAATCAACAGCAGATGATTTTAACTCACACATTATGGGACAGGAGAGGACACATCTGTGCCAGCCTGGGTTGTCTGGTCTAATTCACTGTTCTGTCTCACCTACATGTATCAAGAGTTGGCAAACTCTTTCCATAAAGGGTGAGAGTAAATAGCTTCAGTTTTGTGGGTCACATTGTCTCTGTTGCAAGTATTCAACTCTATTCATGTAGCTTCAAAGCTGCCATGGACAACATGGAAACAAATATGTCTGGTTGCATTCCAATAAAACGTTATTAATAGAAACCAAAATTAGAATTAAGTTTACACCTGTCATGACATATTCTTTTAACTTTTTTTCAACCATTCAAAAGTCCAAAAAGTATAAGTGTCATTTTTAGATTGTCAGCTATGCAAAAACAAACAGGATGCCGAATATGGCCCAGGGACGACAGTTTACCCATCCCTGACTCAGGTTATTGCCAAAGCCCTAACCCCTCCAATGCATTCTCCCTACTGTCGCGGAAGAAATCCTTCTTAGACCAAATCTGATGTCACATACCTCTGTAAAATTTCTTACTGACTTTTCAGTACCCTCGGGATAAAATGAAATGTCTTGCTAATTATTTACAAGGTTCTTTAGGATGGTTGGCTGGACCACTTTCATTCCCTCCACCAAGCCGTACGTTCCCTGTTCCCTGTTCTTATCCAGTATTACCCAAATAATTCCTACTCTTTCTTCTACCATAACCTCCTCCAAGAAGCCTTCCTGGACTTTCCTCCAAACCTGGGCTACGTATTCTCCTGCAAGGTTTTGATACCACTGCGTATTGCCTCACTTCACAGGACTCATTGTATGTTATCATGTATAATTGCATTATTATTATCCCATATTTGCTAGCTAGGATCTTCAAGTTTGAGAAGGCCACCCTTACATCTATCTGCTTCTCACTTATATCCCCACTTTCTAAATCACGGTCTTACACAAAGTAGATGCTCAATAAACATTTACTGAATAAGTAAATACAATGGGGTGGGGAGGAATGACCTGAGGAGGTATCAGAGAGGAAGTACTCCCTCAGCAGAGTCCTAAACAATGAGTAGTAACTTGCCTTTCTCCCGTGGGGTGGCAAGCATTTTCAGGTAGGTGACAGCTACATCCTGGAAGTAGGAGAGGGCACTGGAGGAGCTCCATGCAGTTTGGTATTGGTGTGGCTGGAGCGAATGCTGCCTATTGGAAAACGAAGTGAAATGAGGCTAGAGAGAGAACCTGAGAGCTTGTAGGCTAATAGAAGGAACTGGGTTCTAATTCTTCAGGTCATGAGGAGACTCAGAGAGAGAAAGTTGGTTGGATTTACATTTTAGAAAGTTTAGAAAGATCTCGTTGCCCGTGTAGATAGCCCAGATCCAATTAAAGTATCTTAGATAAAGTAGACAAGATCATTTTGGCAGTGGAGTTGACTGGAGTTTCATGCCAACTTCACATGAGGAGATAAATCGGGAGTCTGCAGGAACGGTTCATATAAAAAATAAGGGACACGTGAATTAAGAAAATGTTCATGGAAGCATATTGGAAGTATGTGTTTGAAACTCAGAAAAAAATGGTCGAACTGGAAATATAGAATTAGAAAATGTCTCAGCTTATAGATGTATACAGTTCAATACAGTAGCCCACGTGTGGCTATTTAAATTTGAATTTAAATTAATTAAAGTTAAGCAGGACTTTAAAATTCTATTCATCGGTCACACTAGCTATCTTTCACGTGTTCATCAGCCACATGTAGCTAATGGCTACCCTTAACGGTGCAGAATTACAGAACATTTACATCGTTGTACAAAGTTCTGTGTGACAACACTACATAAACTGTAGTTAAATTTGTAGCTAAGCTCAAGATTATGCAGGAAGTTCCTCAAAAATTTAAACATACAACTATGATATGACCTGGAAATTCCACAGCTGAGTATATTACCAAAAGAATTGAAAACAGGGACTTAGATACATATACACCAATGTTCATAATGTCCACAATAGCTGGGAGCGGTGGCTCAAGCCTGTAATCCCAGCACTTTGGGAGGCCGAGGCGGGTGGATCACAAGGTCAA
>NW_016107480.1:3309074-3330274 GCF_001604975.1 Cebus imitator | reverse complement strand
ACAAAACAAACAAAAAAAAGAGACAGTATCTCACTCTATTTTTCAGGGTAGAGTGCAGTAGCATGGTGGTCATAGACCACCGCAGCTTCCATCTCTTGGGCTCAAGTGATCTTTCTACCTCAGCCTCCTGAGTAGCGGGGACTAGAGTTATATACCACTATGCCTAGCTAACTTTTTTATTTTTTGTAGAGATGGAGTCTCACTGTGTTGTCCAGACTGGTCTCAATCTCTTGGTCTCAAGCGATTCTCCCTCACCTTCCCAAAGTGCTGGGATTATAGGCGTGAACAACCACACCCAGCTCTCCACTTAAATTCTAGTTCTCTTGCTATTTTCACCACATCTGCAGTTCCTTATGCCCATTCAAGTCTTGAACCCCCCAGAGCCATCCATGAACGTTGGAATCAACGTCTTCCAAACTTCTGTTAATACTGATATTTCGACATCCTTCCATGTATTATGAATGTTCACAATGGCATCTGGAATTTTTTCCAGGATATTTTCAATGTACTTTACCCAGATCCATCAGAGGAATCATTATTTATGGCAGCTGTAGCCTTACAAAGCGCATTTCTTAAATAATAAGACTGGGAACGCAATTTAAAATTACTCCCTGATTCATGGGCTGCAGAATGGATATTGTATCAGAAGTCATGAAAAACAGCGTATTAATCTCCTTGCACATTTTCATCAGAGTTCTTGTGTGACCAGGTGCGTTGTCAATGAGTAGTAAGATTCTGAAAAAAATCTTTCTTTCTGAGCAGAATTTCTCAGCAGTTAATATGGGCTTAAAATATTCAGTAAGCCATGCTGTAAACAGATGTGCTGTCATTCAGGCTTTGTTCTTCCACTAATAGGTCACAGAGTAGATTTAGCATAATTTTCAAAGGCTCTAGGATTTTAGAATGATGAAATGAGTGTTGGTTTCACTTTAGTGTCACCAGCTGCATTAACCCCTACAAAAGTCAACCTGTCTTTTGATGCTTTGAAGCCAGCCATTGACTTCTCCTCTCTAGCTATGAAAGTCCTAGGTAGCATCTTCTTACAATAGAAGGCTGTTTCATCGATCTGCTCTTCAGTGTAGTAGCCACCTTCATCAACGATCTTAGCTAGTTCTTCTGAATAACCTGCTGTAACTTCTAGGTCAGCACTTGCTGACTCACCTTGCACTTTTATGTTATAAAGATGGCTTTTTTTTTTTTTAACCTTAAACCTCATAAAACCACATGTGCTAGTTTCAGACTTTTCTTCTGCAGCATCCTTGCCCCTCTCGGCCTTTATAGAATTGAGAGTTTAGGGCCTTTCCCTGGATTAGGCTTTGGCTTAAGGGAATGCTGTGGCTGGCTCGATCTTCCATCCAGACCACTCAAACTTTCTCCATATTAACAATAACTGTTTCGCTTTCTTATCATTCACTAGAGTAGCACTTTTAATTTCCTTTAGGAACTTTTCCTTTGCATTCACAACCTGATTAACTCTTTGGCACAAGAGGCCTAGGTTTCGATGGGTCTTGGCTGTCCACATGCCTTCCTCATTAGGCTTCATCATTCTCAGCTTTGGATTTTAAGTGAGTGATGGTACAACTCTTCCTTTCTTTTTTTTTTTTTTTTGAGACGGAGTTTTGCTCTTGTTACCCAGGCTGGAGCGCAATGGCGCGATCTCGGCTCACCGCAACCTCCGCCTCCTGGGTTCAGGCAATTCTCCTGCCTCAGCCTCCTGAGTAGCTGGAATTACAGGCACGCGCCACCATGCCCAGCTAATTTTTTGTATTTTTTTAGTAGAGACGCGGTTTCACCATGTTGACCAGGATGGTCTCGATCTCTTGACCTCGTGATCCACCCGCCTTGGCCTCCCAAAGTGCTGGGATTACAGGCTTGAGCCACCACGCCCGGCTTTTTACAACTCTTCCTTTCACTTGAATACTTAAAGGCCATTACAGGATTATTAATTGGCCTAATTTCAATATTTTTGTGCCTCAGGGCATAGGAAGGCCCGCAGAGAGCAAGAGAAATAGGGGGATGGCCAGTTTTTGATACACAAAACATTTATTGATGACTTTTGCAGTATTACATGGGTGTGTTTAGTGGTACCCCAATACAATGGCAATAGCAACATCAAAGATCGCTGATTACAGATCACCGTAACGGATATAATAATAAGGAAAACATCTGAAATATTGTGAGAATTACCAAGCTTTGACACAGTGGCATGAAGTGAGCACATGCTGTTGGAAAGATGGTTCTGACAGACTTGTTCCAGATAGGGTTGACACAAACCCCCGTTTGTAAGAAACACAACATCTGCAAAGTGCAATAAAGCAAAGAAAAAGAAGAGATATGCCTGTATGCTACAGCATGGATGGACCTTGACAACATTAGGGAAACTGAAATAAGCCAGACACTGAAGGACAATTTTTTTTATTTTAATTTTTTTGAGATGAAATCTCACCCTGTCTCCCAGGCTGGAGTGCAATGGTGCAATCTTGGCTCACTGCAACCTCCACCTCCCTGGTTCAAGCGATTCTCCCGCCTCAGCCTCTTGAGTATAAAGGACAAATACTGCGTGGTTCCACTGACATGAGGTACCTAGAAGAATCAAATTCACAGAAACAATGGAGAATCCTGGTTACAAGGGACTATGAGAGAGAAGGGAATGAAGAACTGCTATTTAATGGGAACAAAGTTTCTGTTGGGGATGTTGAAAAAGGTTGAGTCCAGATAAAGGTGATGATTACATAACACTGGGAATGTGTTTGTACACTTACAAACAGTTGAAATGGTAAATATTATATTATGTTTATTTTTACCACAGTAAAAAAAAAATATGGTCCAGGGAGAATGTATAAAACAGGAAAAAGAGAAGGAAGAAGATATTAAGGGAATAACAGAAGGAAATGAAGCCACCCGTGAGATCCAGAAAGTCAGAGCAATAGAACGGGAGTGAAGAGGGAGTGCTGTCAAGGAAACCAAGGTGGAAAGAAAAAAGTAATTTTCTACCCACAGGCCCGTTGGTGATATGCTGCCAATAACGTTCCCTATTTAAAACCCACAAGAATGAGGTACAATCAGCCTACCGAATACGAAAAGGTAGTGTGTTCCTCTGCTTCTCCCTATTCTGAATCTCCTCCTAATCATTGACCAGGCAAATCAAGCACTTTGACTACCATTCTCTTCTTCAACTCTTGCAAGTTCTCTCTGAGAATAAAGCCTCTCATAACTCTCCTTTCTCTTAATGCTTCATGCTGGGAAATATCTGGCTACATGACATCGTTTTGATGGCAATCCTACAGTATGGATTCAAAATACTTGTTTAACAGGAAAGGGGACGGGGAATGGTGGCTCACACCTGTTATCCCAACACTTTGGGAGGCCAAGGTGGGAGAATCCCTTGAGGCCAGGAGTTTGAGACCAACTTAAGCAACATAGCCTGACTTTGTCTTGTTAAAAAATAATAATAATTGGCCAGGCACTGTGGCTCATGCCTGTAATCCCAGCATTCTGGGAGGCCCAGGTAGGCAGATCACCTGAGGTCAGGAGTTGGAGAACAGCCTGACCAACTTGGTGAAACCATATCTCTACTAAACATACAAAAAATAGCCAGGCCTGGTGGTGTGCGCCTATAATCCCAGCTACTTGAGAGGCCGAGGCAGGAGAATTGCTTGAACCTGGGAGGTGGAGGTTGCAGTGAGCTGAGATCATGCCATGGCACTCTAGCGTGGGTGACAGAATAAGACTGCATCTCAAAAAAAAAAAATTGATCAGAACAACTGATCACAAAATTGATTAGGGATACGAGAGAAGAAAGAAAGGGAAGGTGTAGACTAGAGTGAAATAGCAGGTGGGGAGCACACCAGGGAATCTCAGAAATAAGCCGCTCTATTCATGGAAACAGGAGAGGATGGAGCTCTGCAGAGCCAGACAAGCTTTTCTGAACACTTCTCACTCTAGAAGTCCAGGAAAACTACCTTTTCATCAAAATGAGCAACTGATAAGTATTGAAGACAAATTAAGTACAAAGTTATTCTTAGTATTGTTTTGAGACAGGATCTTGCTCTGTTGCCCAGGCTGAAGTGCCATGGTACAATTTCAGGTCACTGCAACCTCCGCCTCCTGGGCTCAAGTGGTCCTCCCACCTCAGCCTCCCAAGTAGCTTGGACCACAGGCACAGGCCACCATGCCTGGCTAGCTTTGTTTATTTTTTGTAGAGATGGGGTCTCACTATGTTTTCTCAGGCTGGTCTACAACTCCTCATCTTAGGCAATCTTCCTGCCTTGGCCTCTCCAAGTGTTGGGATTACAGGTGTGAGCCACAACACCCAGCAAAATACAAAATTATTAGAAGAATAAAAGAAAAGGAGCATGATGAAGACTGTTAAGTTCACAGAACAAGGATGAGCAGACAAGGCTTGCGTTGGATTTGCAAAAGGGATCAAACCTGAGAGCAGTGCAGGAAATGCAGAGAAGCAAGATGAACTGCACCCTGAGTGTGCAATCTACCAAAGCCAGACAGTGACGTTGAACAGCCCAGGTTCTTTGAATGAGTTTCCTGGAACTCCCGTGACAAGCTACTCCATGCAACAGAAATGTATTCTTTCACAGCAATGGAGGACAAGTCCCAAATCAAGATGTCTGCAGGGCAGGTTCTTTCGCGGGAGTGAGGACCTGAGACAGGATCTGTTCCGTGCTGCTGTCCTGGTTTCTGGTGGCTGCCCACAGTCTTTGCAGTGTTCCTTGGTGTATGGACATATCACTTCAATCTCTGCCTCTGCTTTTACATGCTCTCCCCCGCCTTCCTACTCTTTTTTTGTTTCGTTTTGTTTGGAGATGGAGTTTCACTCTTGTCACCCAGGCTGGAGTGGAGTGCCGTGGCGTGATCTCGGTTCACTGCAACTTCCACTTCCTGGGTTCAAGTGATTCTCCAGCCTCGGCCTCCTACAGGCACCCGCCACCATGCCTGGCTGTTTTTTTGTTTTGTTTTGTTTTTTGTTTTTCAGGCCCATACTGGCTAATTTTTTTTTTTGTATTCTTAGTAGAGATGGGGTTTCTCCATGGTGGCCAGGATGGTCTTGAACTCCTGACCTCAGGTGATCCACCCGCCTCCCAAAATGCTGAGACTACAGGCGTGAGTCACCAGGCCTGGCCTTCCTTTCTACTCTTTTAAGGACACTTGCCATTGGATTTAGTGCCCACCTTAATTCAGGATGATCACATGTTGAGATGATACCTACCTTAATTATTCCGCAAAGACCACTTTTTTATGCAGCTGTGTTCAAAGGACTACTTCTTAAAATAAGGTCAAATTCCTAGGTTTTAGTGAACATATCTTTTGGGGGAGCCACCATTCAACCTCCTGCGTTCATCAAGACAGGTCGTAAGGTAAATCTGAAATGGATGAGGAGTCATACAGTAAAAGAGACTTAAAAGACATCAACCTTTTTTTGCACTTTATTATTATTTTAAAAAAAAATTTTTTTTTGAGACAGAGTCTTGCTCTGCTGCCCAGGCTGGAGGGCAGTGGCACAATCTTGGCTTACTGCAACCTCTACCTCCTAGGTCCAAGCGATTCTCCTGCCTCAGCCTCCCTAGTAGGTGAGATCACAGGTGCTCACCAACATGCCTTGCTAATGTTTGTATTTTTGGTAAAGAACGGGTTTCACCATGTTGGCCAGGCTGGTCTCAAACTCCTGACCTTGTGATCTGCCCACCTCGGCCTCCCAAAGTGCTAGGATTACAGGCATGAGCCACCACGCATGGCCTATGTTTACATTTTAGACTCGGGGGGCCACATGCAGGTTTGTTACATGGACATATTGCATCATGCTGAGGTTTGGGCTTCAGTTGCACCTGTCTCATAAATAGGGAACACAGTACCCAATAGGCAGCGTTTCAACCCCGGTCCCTCCCTCCCTCCCACCTTTTGGAGTCTTCAATGTCTATTGTTCCCATCTTTAAGACACATCAACCTTTTTTAAAATGAACAACACTAAACTCTATATCCTAGAGAGGCATATTTGGGTGATGACACTACAGAAACACAAGGTAGTGAGGACTACAAATGTCAGGCTAAGGCTGGGCACCATGGCTCACGCCTGTAATCCCAGCATTTTGGGAGGTTGAGGCAGGCAGATTGCCTGAGGTCAGGAGTTTGGAACCAGCCTGGCTAACATAGGGAAGCCCCGTCTCTACTAAAACTACAAAAATTAGGTGGGAATGGTGGTGCACGCCTGTAGTCCCAGCTACTCAAGAGACTGAGGCAGGAGAATTGCTTGAACTGCAGAGATGGCAGTGAGCCGAGATCACCTGACTGCACTCCAGCCTGGGCAACAGGACGAGACGCTGTCTCAAAAAAAAAAAAAAAAAAAAAAAAAGGGAGGGGCTTGTGCTCAGGGTGGGGCACAAGAAAGGGACATCAGGGGTGTAGAAAGTTCTATGTCTAGACATGGGTGGTGGTTACAAAGGTGTTCGCCTTAATAAATCATTAAGCCAAACATTTGTTTTGTTTGGTTATCTTCCTATTTTATGTTAAAATAAAAATCTGTTTCACAAAGGCAAGAAAACACATACCTTTGAGATAATACCTTTCTTTTCCATCCAGCCTATTTTGTCTGAATCACATTACTTGTTAATTGAGTAAGAAGAGCTTTAGTAAAATGCTATTGGCAATCACAGTATCATCTAAATAAACGATTTTGCTAACAGTGACGATCTCAGTTGCTCAAAAAATACTATGTATAAGGCAGTTTTCTATGCTATAGCTGCCAAAGAAGCCAATGAATAGCGGAGAGACTGCTAGGTCACGGATGGTAGTGTTTCTCAGAGTGTGTTTTGTGGACCACCTGCATCAAAAACATCCAGCCTGTGATGCGGATTCCTGCATCCCCACAGAGAGGCCAATTCAGAAGACACACTTGGGAACAGAGCTCTACGCCAGAAGTTCATCCTAGATTTATTTTAAAACATAAGCGCTGTTCAAATAGTACCTTCCTGGTCAAAGAACTTAAGAGAAGGAACTCTATACTGGTATCTACACTGCTATCTATAATAACTATAATGGTCAGTTTTCTAGGATAAGCACTTAGAAATTGTGTTATGAGTGTTTCATGTGGTAATGGCTTAAGGATATACCCCTCCTTCTTCTAAACCAGGAAGATAAAACAGAGAATGTTATTTCTTTGTGGGCAACTAACCGGATTGCAATTAAAAAGCTTTAAGCTCCTAAACTAGTCTTCTCCAGATCCTAAAATGTAAAACTATAGACTCTAAATCTGATGTGGCAACCAGATTTGGCTGAACTAAATGAAAGGCACAATTTAAACTTTCAGTGTTCCAAAGACCTTCTTTGCTTATGAGCAGTTTCCTTATCTCCTTAAACAGTAATTTTTCCATTCTGAATTCTCATGCAACTGTTGAATAGCATTGCTTCTTGGAAGTTGTTTATGTAGATTTTATGGATGTTGGCCAAATTGTATTTCTAAATGAAAATGAAGACTTTCAGAGAAGATGGTAATGTCAAACCCTGTAGATAATATGTATATACATACATATGTACAT
This sequence comes from Cebus imitator, assembly GCF_001604975.1. Lineage (NCBI taxonomy): Eukaryota > Metazoa > Chordata > Mammalia > Primates > Cebidae > Cebus > Cebus imitator. Next base: position 3,322,727 of record NW_016107480.1, on the reverse strand, counting down.
GTATGTATGTATATAAACATGTGTGTGTGTGCATGTATGAAAATGAATCCAGAGCTCCTGTTAACAGGAAGAATACAGAGCAAGAAGGATGTCAGAAACATACATCAAGGCATTTAGGCACGAGGGACGAGGACATAGGTCAGGGGCAATTCTAGCTGTGGCAATGGGAAGTTATAGAAGTACAAAGGTATACACGTGACTCTAGCTCTTAGTCTCCAGTGCTCAAAGGAATTATCTGGAGGGGCTTGTGAAAAGCAGATTCTCGGACCCTGCCTTAAAGGGTTCTGATTCATTCGGTTGAAGTAGAGCTTAGGAATCTGCATTTTTATAAACTCCTTAGGTGAGTCTGTGCCTGCTGGTCAGCAAGTCATATGTTGAAAACTCTTCGGTTGGGTCTGTAGCTCAGGCTAGGAGTATCGCTGATGTCCAGCAAGAAATGACATCTTGGGAGGAATGAAAACAAGATGGGGGCCGGGTGCGGTGGCTCATGCCCATAATCCCAGCACTTTGGGAGGCCGAAGTGGGTGGATGGCTCGATTCCAGTAGTTCAAGACCAGCATGGGCAACATGATGAAACCCCATCTCTACAAAAAATACACACACACACAAATTAGCCGGGCTTGGTGGTGTGCACCTGCAGTCCCAGCTACTTGGGAGGCCGATGTGGGAGGATCACTTAGCCCGGGAGGTGGAAGTTACCGTGAGCCATGATCTCATCACAGTTGTACTCCAGTGTGGATGACAGAGCGAGAAACTATCTCAAAAAAACCAAGATGAATAGCAGTTAAGAGGTTTGAAGGTTCAGGTAGGCAGGATAACAGGCTGTGTTCGTTTCTTAAGCTGCCATAAAAATTACCACGGACTAGGTGCCTTAAGGCAGTAGAAATTTAATCCACTACAATTCTGGAGGCCAGAAGTTCAAAATCAAGGTGTTGGCAGGGCTCTGCTCTCTCCAGAGGCTCTAGGAGAGATTCTGTTCCTTTCCTCTCCCAGCTTCTGGTGGCTGTGGCCATTCCTTGGTTTGTAGCCACTCATTCCATTCTCTGCCCCCGCCTTCACATGGCTTTCTCCTCCTCTCTGTGTGTCTCTTCCCTGGGTGTCCCCTGTAAGGACTTTTGTCATTGAATGTAGGGGCCACCCCAAATAATCCAAAATGGTCTTATCCTGAGATCCTTACCTTAGTTACCTCTACAAAGACTCTTTTCCCCCAAATATCACAATCACAGAGTCTAGAAATTAGGATGCAGATATAACTTTTGGGGTGCCACCTGTCAACCACACAGGACTATTCTGGGAAAACTAGAAGCTTGGGCCAGTCAGAGCAAGGGAAAGAGGGGTAATAGTTGGCAAGAACATCCCTTTCTAGTGCTAGAAAAGTTCGTCATCAAGGGAAGGTGAGGAGGGCTGAGACTGAGGAACCAGCAGACACTCGTCACTAATAGATCAGCAGGTTGGAATGGGATAGACAGTAGAGCTGACTTTATGTTGTTATCCTGATTTTCTGAGTCGGGATTCTGTAATCACAACTAACCAGGACATGACTGCACTCCTAGCATGGGACAAAGCTAAGCTGCTCCAGCAAGTGGACATCCAGGGGCTCTAGGCAGATTAGATGCTGGGAGTCAGGTTGGGCAAAGAGCTGCAAAGCAGGATCACACAAGTAAGTAGATTCATAAATAGCTGCCACTTATTGGGCATCTGCTATATGCCTGGCACTTTACATGTATCATTGCCTCTTTCCATCATAACCTAGCAATAAGGGTGTCAAAGCATGGGGCTCCATTTTTCCTTTTTTATTTTTTGAGACAGTCTCGCTGTCACCCAGGTTGGAGTGCAGTGGCGCTATCTCGGCTCACTGCAACCTCTGCCTCCCAGGTCCAAGCGATTCTCTTGCCTCAGCCCCTTGAGTAGCTGCGATTACAGGCATGTGCCACCACGCCTGGCTAATTTTTGTATTTTTAGTAGAGACGGGGTTTCACCATGTTGTCCAGGCTGATCTTGAACTCCTGACCTCAGGTGATTCACCAGCCTCGGCTTCGTAAAGTGCTGGGATTACAAGCATGAGCCACCATGCGTGGCCTAATTTTTGTATTTTTAGCAGAGATGGGGTTTCATCATGTTGGGCAGACTGGTGTCAAACTCCTGAACTTAGGTAATCCACCTTCCTTGGCTTCCCAAAGTGCTGGGATTACAGGCATGAGCCACCACCCCTAGCTATATAGCTTTAATCTTTAAAAGCCTTTAAAACAGGCTTTAACATACGCTTTTAAAGATTAAAGCTATATAGCTAGTAAATGGCAGAGCCAGAGTTTAAACCCAGATCACTCTGACTCCAAAGCTCATTCTTTCTACTAAAACATGCTACCTTGGATTTTAGCATCTTATCTTCCACTACCTTCTCTTTGAACTCTTCTCTCCACCTGCTCATCCTAGAGTTCACTAGACATAAAATGTCAAAACATCTGCTTCTCTACCAAATACCCTACGTTAAAAAAACTTGGGTAAGGTAGAATGATAAATCTCTCAAACCAGAATTGCAGGTGTGGGCCTGGAGTGCGAACGCTTGCTTTCTTGTGGCTGTGTCGTATTTATCTTACTGCAGTCACTCGTGGGGAGCTCAAGCCGGGATTGTACACACAGCCCCAGTCCCAGGCTGGTCTCTAATCATAAGGCGCAGGTCTATAATTACTGTGTATGTTGCACCACTCCTCCCTCACAAACCCCACTACTGCCACCAAATGCATGCTGCCAGTGCTGTTCCGCAGATGGTAATACCCAAGTAGTGACAGTACTAGTCTCCTCCACAGGCATACCCATAGAGGAAAGCAACAGTGATGGAACAAGAGCAGGGAAGCTGCTGGTATGTTACACTTCTAGCTCATGCACTTTGAGTACCACTTAATCTGCCCTAAAGATAGTGTCACTTCTGGCTGGGCACAGTGGCTCACGGCTGTAATCCCAGCACTCCGGGAGGCCCAGCGGGCGGATCACCTAGGGTGAGGAGTTCCAGACCAGCCTGGCCGACATGATGAAACCCTGTCTCTACTAAAAATACAAAAATTAGCCAGGTGTGGTGGCACACACCCGTAGTCCCAGCTACTCGGGAAGCTCAGGCAGAAGAATTGCTTGAACCCTGGAGGCGGAGGTTGCAGTGACCTGAGATCGCGCCACTGCACTCTAGCCTGGGCAACAAGAGCCAGACTGTCTCAAAAAAAAAAAAAAATTGTGTCACTTCTACCAGTGTCAACAAATGTTTAGGGATATGGATCCTCAACTAGCTTGAATGTAAGACTAAAATATTCCTGAGCCTGGTGCAAGGTTTAATAGGACTTTTAATTCATCTGTTTCAGAAAAGGTAACAAGACTAAAATATTAAGGAGTCCTAGCCTGAGCTAACACATCAGGTCTTTCACAGCATTCTGAGTACGAGTTTTGGGAAATTAATAGTAATAACGAAAATCTTGTGAAAGGGCTCAAGGTGTTGCAATTCTCATCGCCTGTGAGCAGCAGCAATTCAGGAGCTGTTTTGCACAAAACTATAAATTATGAGCTACTCTCTACATATATACTTTTCCCCACATTCCTGCAGGGGTCTCTTTTCCTGCTCAGTCTTCGGAGCAATCTTTAAGAGCCATGAATATTTGCACCAATTCAGGAGTCAGTTTGACAATCATTTCACATTTTTCTGATGACAATTTCTAGTTTACTAAGCAAACAAACAAACAAAAAAACACTATTTTAAAAATGTTTTGGGATAGGTTTGAGTCGTTGTGTTTGCTTCCAGTCAGAGAACTTCCTACAAAACTGAAGATATAAAGTGCTGATGCCCGGGTGTGCCGGCGTTCGTTGGGGGCACGACGTCATCGTGGGAAGCGTGTTCTTTTTCGGATTACTGCTTGGCGGATTAGAAACCCGCAGATCAGTTCTAGGTTAGCCCTGATTAACTGCCCTGGGTGTTTCTGGGCCAGAGGGAATGTATGCTGGATTCAAACCAATACTCGTCAGACAAAAGAGTTAATTTTTTACTTTACCCCTATCCAGGCAAATAATGAAGGTACTGGGAATGATCTGGAATGTTAACTGGTGCCTGCAACCGCGTCTGCTGAACCTTCTGACCCTACGATTCTGTCTGCCCACATGCTTCTGTCTATCAGCCCGGGCCTCGGGATCAGCTCTCGCCTTGTCATTGGTTGGATTTCAGGAAGGGAGAAGCCCACGATTTAAAGGGCTCCTTTTCCACCTGCCAGGCATCGTCCGCATGGTCCAACTTGCTTTCGGCACATATTTGGAAGAATCTCCTGCTGTCGTTCGTATATTGCACTGACTGGTCAAAGGAAAAAGAGTGTCCCCTTAGTCACCTTGACAATTCCCAAAAGCGAAACTTGCGCTCTAGACTAGATCTACACTGAGTCTGCGGGGCGCTGAGTCCCTGCCCAGGTCAGTAGCGCCGGCCCGGCGGGCGGGCGGGGACAGGGGCGGAGCCTAGGCCAGGCGTGGTCTTCCGTGGGAGAGAAGGAAAGTCTTTGCCCCACCCCCTAAAAACTGCTCTTCTCCCAGCCAATCAAGGAGACCTATGCAAATAGGGTCCTTGTCGCCCCGGTAACCATAATGCACGGCAGCCAATGGAAACCAGCAAGTCGCGGCCCTGCTCCACGATTGGGACTGAATTAAAAAGATAGAGGCCCAATGGGCTGTGGGAACGGTCCTCGGCGGGTTGAGGGGCGGGGATATGCAAATATGGTTTGAAAAGCCGGCGGGAAATCTGAGTTTCGCGGGAGGACCTTGGCGCGTAAACCGTATCCCTTCATTCATTGTCAGCAGCAGCTTCCTGGAGCCATTTTTCAGCTGCCGGCCGCAGCACCCGGGCTGCCGCCGCCGCCTCGCAATCCGTTGCATCGGCCGCCCCCGACGCCTCCATCCCCGCTTGGGGCCCGATATCCGTGCGACCGGGACCCTCCTCTCTCCAGAGCCCCGATTATTTTTGGCCTCCGGGGCCTGTGCCGTGCGGAAAAATAAAAAGAAAAGAGAGAGAGGGGGCTCGGAAGCGCCGGGCGGGGAGGAGAGAAGGAGGAGAGACTTGGAAACTCCGACTGCAAATAATAAAGAAATTGAAAAAATACATTAATATACCGTAACACTAAAAAGAGCAGGAGCGAGAGATGAGAAAGGGGATCCAGCCCGCTCTGGAGCCGTACCTGGTGACCGCCGGGGGTGGGGAGGGGGCGGCTGTCGTCGCCGCCGCCGCTGCAGCCTCCATGGACAAAAGGGCACTGCTAGCCAGCCCCGGCTTCGCCGCCGCCGCCCCGGGCGCGTACATCCAGATCCTCACCACGAACACTTCCACCACCTCCTGTTCCTCCTCCCTCCACAGCGGCGCCGTCGCCGCCGGCCCCCTCCTCCCCAGTGCCCCCGGCGCGGAGCAGACCGCCGGCAGCCTCCTCTACACCACGCCGCACGGACCCTCCAGCAGAGCCGGGCTGCTGCAGCAGCCACCAGCGCTGGGACGCGGCGGCAGCGGCGGCGGCGGCCCTCCGGTAATACCCTTCCTCCCCAGCGTCCCCAGCCCAGGCGGGAGGTGGGCTTGCACCGCGCGGGTCGTGGGCGAGCTGCAGGGCGAGCATCGTGGGCCTCGGGGGCTGCCCCTCCGGCGAGGGTTCATTGTTGACCTGAGTGCTCTCCCCCGCGCCAGGAGGGTCGGGGGGCTCGGCCAGGCGCGCGGGGCGGCGAGGGTTGCCTTGGCGCGAACCACATCCAACACTCCAAAACTTTTCTCGGGCCCCCCCTTCTTTTCCTGCACTTTTCCCTACCCCCACTGTCCCTTCCCCTCCAACTCGAAGCTTCCTCTTTCGCGGGCGTAGGAAGGGGTCACGCCCCGGATGGAGAAGGGGGTGGGGGAGGGAGTAGTGAACCGGGGTGCGGGGGGATCCGAGGGGTGGAAACCGGGGGACTCTTGGGGTGCATGCCCCCAGCCGGCCTCGGAGGCCCGTTGGCGGCCGGGGGTCCCTGCGGCGTGCTCCGAGCGCAGGGGATCGGCGGGGCTGCGCTTGACACATTTTAGGATCTGTAACTCCCGGCAACAAAGGGGCTGGGGGAGGTGGAGGGGAGTCGGGCGTAGGGGAGGTGGGGCTGGAAGCCGGGTGCGGACTGGGGCGTGGGTTCCCTGGGGTGAGGGGCTCGCGGGCTGGCGCTCCGGCCTGGGCGCATCCTGGCGGTGGCAGCGGCGGCGCCCGCGTGGCCCGAGCACCCAGGCCTTCCTCGCCGGGCCCCGGGCCTGCCCTTGACCCGCCTCTCCACTTGCCCCTTCCTTCCCCGCCCTGTCCCCCTCTCCGCCCCCCGGCGACGGAGGGCGGGGGCAGCCGGGTTCCCGTCCCGCCGCCTGGGTCTGTCCCTCTCTCCGGGACCCGCCGGTGACGTTTCGCACACGTGCGCGGAGGACGCGCCTGTGACTGGGGAGGAGGCGGCGGCGGGAGGGGGCGCTGGAGGGGGAGAGGGGGGCACCCACTTCCTCCTGCTCGCCGGCTCCCTGGCCTGGGACGGTCCCGGCGCCCTCGCACCCGTCCCCGGCACCGCCACCCTCCCTCTCCTCTCCCCACCCCCCCACCGGCGCCCGCCCTCGCCCGGTGCCGCCGGTCTCTTCGGCCCTCCGGGCCCCCTCTCCAGCCGGTCCCCCACCTCCCCCTGGAGCTAGGCTGGTTTCGGAAATGCCCTTACAGCAGCAGGTTAGTGACCGGGACGGCTCGGGGGCCGCCGACGCCGCGGGGGCACCGAATTCTGTTGGGGGCTGGAGCGGTGAGGGTAGGCGGTTGAGCGGGGTTTTGGAGTGGGAACGGGGGGTTGGGTGCTCGAGGGAAATGAGTAAGCAAGAAAAATCTAACTAAGTAAATGCCCCGGCCTCCTGTTCTAGGAACCTCGGAGCGGGAGTGTCTGCCCCAGGGGGTGGCTGTGGTGTTTACGTGGATTTTTTTTCTAGGGGACGAATGGATGGGCGATAGAAAACCGGAGGGGGCTTGTCGCCAATGGCCGAGTTGAGCTCTGTTTTCTGTGTTCTTTCCCTTGTGCTGGAGGGGGAGGGGGGCGGGTCAGAGGGTAGGGTGTCTGTAGGATTCCCCGGCCACCCGCCACCCCCTCCCTTTGTCCCTGTAATTTATAAAGCGCCTTTGAGAGATGATTTAGGTCAGTATGCGGCTTCTCTTTTTGTTGGTACTAGAAAGAAGTGTGGCCCGGAGGTCTCCCCCTTTCTCCTTTTCTCGCCTTCATTCCCTTCCTCCATGCCTCCCGGTCTTCACCCTCGTGGTGAGGCTTGGCCTCCACGGAGCTAGAACCGAACCAGGCTCAGTGAGATCCATGGTAGCTTGATCATACCAGGCGTGGACCTCACCTTGTCTCAGCTCCAAATGGGTTTAATTTTTGGAGAATCAAGATTTTGCGGGAGTCTTTAAGAAAGTCAGCACATAGGCAGCACTTAGGGCAGTGGGATGGGTTTGGGAATAATTCGGCGTTTTTTAATTTCCTTCCTGTGCCCAATTTCTCCCCAGGTTCGATCTTAACTGCTTTCAAGCCCCAGAGATACTTGCTGGGCATGTGTGATGTAGTCGTAGTCAAAGCAGCTCATCGTTTTTTTAGTGACGAGGGTCTGCCAGCAGGGGGGAAACGGAGCACTGTACCTGCTTACACATAACAGTATCCGCTGTGCTGGGTTTTCAGTCACAAGAATATGCCATGCTTTTATTAGCTTCAAGTACTCTTACTGACTTCACCTAAGCATGTTTGGGCATATTTTAAGCATATTTGACCCCGGCACAGTTCTGTTACTATTTCATAAACCTAACCTTAAACAACCAGCTATTGACATACTTCTTGGATTAGATTCACAGATTTATGGGGGGTGGTTTGATAATGGAAAATTATGAGACCATCAAATGGCTTTTTAAAAAATCTTAACAGTGCTTGTTGGGCCAGGTCTCTAAGACTATCTTTCTAGCCAAGTTTATTATATATAGTTCATTGTATTTAAGTATTTAAAGTATACAAATTTATCCTCACCATCTTCCAACTTATTTCAAAACTTTATGCTCCTTGACATGAAATTATTATTCCAGGAATAATATCCTTTTGAGTTTGTGTGCACACAAAAGATTTTTCATTACGGGAATATAAATATTACTCGTATACACATTCAGAAATATTATTTTTATATAAGATTGCAATGTATGCTGAATCATTGGTTATCTACCCTTTTTTTTTTTTTGAGATGGAGTCTTGCTATGTTGGTCAGGCTGGAGTGCAGTGGCGTGATCTCAGCTCACTGCAACCTCCACCTGTCGGGTTCAAGCAATTCTCCTGCCTCTGCCTTCAGAGTAGCTGGAATTATGGGCGTGGTGGCGTGTACCTGTGGTCCCAGCTACTCAGGGAGGCTGAGGCAGGAGAATCGCTTGAACCTGGGAGGCGGAGGTTGCAGTGAGCCAAGATCATCACATCACCGCACTCCAGCCTAGTGACAAAGTGAGGCTCCCTCTCAAAAAAAAAAAAAAAAAAAAAGAGCAGGCCGGGCGCGGTGGCTCACGCCTGTAATCCCAGCACTTTGGGAGGCCAAGGCGGGTGGATCACGAGGTCAAGAGATCGAGACCATCCTGGTCAACATGGTGAAACCCCATCTCTACTAAACATACAAAAAATTAGCCGAGCATGGTGGCGCGTGCCCGTAATCCCAGCTACTCGGGAGGCTGAGGCAGGAGAATTGCTTGAACCCAGGAGGCAGAGGTTGCGCTGAGCCGAGATCGCGCCATTGCACTCCAGCCTGGGTAACAAGAGCGAAACTCCGTCTCAAAAAAAAAAAAAAAGAAAAGAAAAGAAAAAAAAAAGAGAGCAATTTCTTTTGGGACAATGTAGGAAATTTATCTAGTCAATGCATACAAAGACCTAAGCACTGAGTATAAAGTTTGATTTATTGTTTTTCTTATCGAAATTATATTAGACTTCCACGTAAGTCTTCGAATTTTGAATTTTTTTGATAACCCTTTCCCTAAGCAGGAATGAGAGAATGGGGAAAGCTAGGTGATTGGCTGAACAAAGACCATCTGAACACTCAGTGTCCAAGAAGAGGTTGAAAAGTCTTCAGGTGGCCAGAGTTGCAGACCCATCCGATGATGGTTCTGATCCCAAGTTCTGTCTCAAGAATATCTAAGAAGTTAACCTGAAGCAACTTCTTCACCTTTTTTTCAATGGGGGGAAAATATGAGTACTACTTTCCCAGCTGTAAAGCATCTGTTATTTACAAATTGTATGTCCATTGGCAAATAATCTCTCAGTTTCTTCTTCTGTAACATAGGGACAATAACAGTGTCACCTTTAAGGTTCTTTGGAAGAGTTGAATATGATAATGCAGGCAAAATGCTTAGCACAGTGCCTGGCAAAAAATAAGACACCCAGGGCAATTCATATTTATTATACAAATGTTAATTTTTTTCTCACTTAGCGACATAGTGTAAGGCCAGGTGCACTTGGTCCCTTTGTTGACATATATGAACAGAACTGTTAAAAAAGATTTGAAAGTGATATGTAATTAATTATTTATGCCCAATTAATTTGGGCTTTTAAACATATAAAACATGGCCATCCAAGGGGTAAAATAGGGGCATTTCAGTAAGACTTGCCTATATAGAGATAGCGATGTTGAACTGCCAAGCATACGCCTTGAATTGTGACAGGTTAAGGCCATATCATCCTCACTTTTTTGCCTGAGTTGTACTCTGTCCATGATTCCACAGCCCTGCCAACTTTTGGGTGCAGTTCATGCTTAGTGGCTTTTGTTACAGCTGAACTCTCAATCTTCACCATGTTGGAGACATGCATTACATAAATTCCATTTTAGTTGGGGAACTGTTGGAAATATAGGAACTCCAGAGAAGCCATAGTCAGAAGTGCTATTTAATGGAGCAGACAAGGCTTCATCAGTTTTTGCTGCTGCTTCTAAAAAGAAGCTAAAATGATTTTATTCTAGAAAATTTGGGATCTAGTAATGCAAGAGATGATGGCCTGTCACAGTCATGGCAACCTACTGATTATACTTTGGGAAGAGCCCTCAACGCTTGAAATTTTCATCTAAGAATGGAGGAACCATAGGTGCTATTTCAGCAGGGTCTCTTTTCCTGCACAAGTATAAAAAGAAAACTGCTGGGTTCCTGTGGTTCTACACTCAATAATCTTGCTTCTGCTGAGATATATGGTTGATGCCAAGTTTAAGCTGGGAGACAATTTTTAGTCACTACATACCCCAAAATGGAAGTTTTAATATAATGCGGTGCCCAGACTTGGGCAGTGCAAATAGCTCCACTATAATCAGTACCAAGGGCGCCACTCTAATCATCCTCTGAAACAAAGCACCCTTAAATATGGCACTGAGCTGAAGAACTCCAGATTGTGAACAGGAAAGGATTTTTTTGTTTTTCTATAAATCACCGCCTTGTGTATTACTTGGAAGAGTGGGTTCTGAGATTAATGTTGTGCTGTGTAAAGCGAACTTGAAAACAGAAAATAATACTCTAAGCCTAGACATGAATAAATAAAAATACCTGGAGACTGAAAGATGGGGTGAAAGCTTTTATTGTGGTTTCTTAGAAATACGTAAAGCAGTAGTTTTCCTTTAACTCTTCTGTCTTTAATGCCACCTGCAAAGGTATTTCATCCATACCTTTAACCTCTTTCTTAGGGACTTGGACTTATTTGGCAAATCGCTTCTAGTATTCATAGTTAATTTTTTGGCTGGTTTTCCTAACTTAACCTGATTTAAAAATTATTCCATTTGTAGGAGCAGTTTACATCTACTTTCCCAAGCTAACCAACTTCGATTCCCTTTTAACCATCTATTTTCTATTAACAGTTTTAACTAGGATGAGTGAAAATCAGTTGCCTATGCTCACCAAGTCCCTGATAGACTTCCATGAAACCACTTGAAATGGTGCATGGTTAAGAAGGTAGATTTCAAAATTTTGTTTCTTAAAGAGGGGGAATGTCTCTGAATTCTTTGAGGTACAAAGTATGTGGTTTAATGTGTATTTTCATTCTTCTTATTAGTTTTAACAGAACGTTTCAGGAACCGTATTCGCAATTGCTAAAAAGCATTTTTTCTACGAATCATTTTTCATGAGACTTAACAAGGGAAGATAACTGGGAAAGAGGTAAATATAGGAAACCACTAATAGTATCTTCCTTCCTCCTACCCTGACCCTCTCTTTGGCTTCCAAAAGTGACTGGGAAAGTGTGTCTTCCACAAAGAAAAGTTATACAACAGAAGGTACTGAAAAACAACAACTGCCTTTGGACAGGAAACCTGAAGAGCAGGGATTATTATAGGGGATAACACACCTCGTTTTTGTTTCACTAAGAGGGAACCTGGTTTATTTTCTGCTCACACTTGTTTTAAACCCTCTCCTCTAAAAGCAATGTGTTTTTGGAATTCAAGAATGCATTCTTTCCCCAACCTTAACTGGGGGTCAGTCTTATGGCCACCGTATTTGTCTACAATATAACTTTTTAAAAACATAATTTTGCCCTCAAATACTCTCCTATCCAAGGCAATATAACTTTGGAAGAGAAGTGATAAAGGCTACTGGTTGCCAGATTATATCACAAAGCCCAGATGCACTTTGCTTTGCTGAAGAATCTGAGTGACACAGGTCCCCACTTAGCTTTGTAAACTAAGGCAGGGGTTCATGTCACCTCGAGGTGGACAGGAGTGAGAATTGACTGCTGATGGAACAGGAAGGGGATAAAAAGAATAGAAAATAATTGACTTTAGTCTGCTTCTATTACTGTAGCCCAACTGTCTGGGGCCATTTGTATGGGCCAGACAACATTCTTAGAACCTGACAGTCCCTGAGAACGATACTTTAGGTTGGCATGGGCAATAGTTGGTATTTACACTGGTCGTGGAATTGTAATGTTTGAGAGCTGTAAGGTACCAGAGCCCTCATCTGCCCAATCCCCTTCATTTTGCAGGAGAGGAAATTCAGGCCCAGTGCTGTTAAATTACTTGCCCAAGGTCACAGGTTTTTGCTAGTGGCAAAGCCAGAACTGAAACTGGAGACTTTTGAATTCTTAGAAGCCTCATTCATCAAGAGAAGGTTAACTGTGTCATGAGCCCTACATGGGAAAATTGGGGCGTGCAGAACACATTTTAGATTTCCGTCAGGAGTGGTTACATTTTTGTTTTTAAAGGTGCACATAAAGAAGTGTCCTTTAAACAGCTGGCTGTGGAGTAATGACCTATTCCCCAAGATACAAAATAAACAAGGCTACTTTGGATGTTAAATGAAAGGGAATTCTTTAAAAAATGAAAGAATGACTTGACTCTTCAAAACATGATAGTAGTGTTTTAAAGATTTGATATTTGCAAATTTATCTTCTGTGATTATATCATTTCTGTTGCTCAAAAAGTAAAACATGCTTTATAGAGAATAGAATTGGAAAGGATTTTTGAAACTTTCTAGGGGATAGACAGTGCCCCTCTGATAGTAATAGGGGGTTTTATCCTTGGCCATCCACGTCCTGAGTGATTGTCATGGCTTCCAGAGGTCCCCAGCCCTTGCCCAGCCATTGAACAAGGTGTTCTTCCTCTGTGGTTAGCTCCATAATTTCTGCTTTAGCAAAGCGGGTAATCAGTTAACTCTTTCAGAGGAAGTTGTCATTCCTTTGGCCAAAGCTAATTTCCTTAAAATGACTTCTTTTCCTTTTTGGAACTGAGAAAACTTAAAAATAGAATTGCTTCAAGCCCTGAGGCCTGAAAGTGAAACATAATCTAACGTGGCTGTAGTGCACTGACTCATTAGGGACAGGGATATATGGCTTATCTGTAATCCACAAACCAGAAAGGTGTCCAGTGCAGATACGGTCTGACAGTCAGTGAAGCTGATTTCCTCCGGAAAGTTTTTTGGCCGAGTAGAGTTTGTCTTAGAGAGTGGAGGACTTGAATGCCTTGGGTCCTCCCAGCCAGTTGCTCTTGACTTGCTGCTGAGGAGAGCTTCTCTCTGCTCTAGTTTTTATGATCCTGAAGGGTAGTAGCTCTGGACTCTGAGAATAGCGGGCAGTGAACTCAGGACCTATATATTTTCGTTCCACTCTGTCCTTCCCCATTTCTGATGCTTTGTGGCTCCATTTCTGATACATAACCAGAGCAGCATCCCTGAGGCCCACGCTGCCTCCTGTGTGCCTTTCTGTACCTGGCAGCCCCTTGGAGAGGAGGAGGCTCCTGTGTTTATCACCTGCACTCTGTCCTAAAGGGCACTGAGGGGCAGCTGAGTGTAAGGTCAGGCCACTTAGCCTGGAGTGACTGTCTGTGTTCTTGTTCTGGCCCTCCTAGCCCTGTGACTTTGGGCAAGAAACTTGGCCTCTGTTTTCATTTCCTCATCGGTAAATTGGAAACAATGGTAGCAACTACCTTATGGGGTTAGGAAGTTGAAATGAGTTCTTACTTGTAAAGTGCTTAGACCAGTGTCCGGCACCTAAGAAGGATTATGTGTTGAGCAGAAACATGGGGAATTGCCCTTACCTTCCATAGCTGTTGCATCTCATGGGCTGTCCTTTTGTGATCTGTTGTCTTGGTTTTCCTTTTTTTTTTTTTTTTTTTTTTTTTCTCAAATAAATTCCTCCTTAAAA
>NW_016107480.1:3302645-3309041 GCF_001604975.1 Cebus imitator | reverse complement strand
TTTTTTTTGGAGACCAAGTCTTGTTCTGTCGCCCAGGCTGGAGTGCAGTGGTGCGATCTCGGCTCACCCCAACCTCTGCCTCCCAGGTTCAAGCCATTCTCCTGCCTCAGCCTCCCCAGTAACTGGGATTACAGGTGTGCACCACCATGCCCGGCTAATTTTTTTTGTATTTTAGTAGAGATGGTGTTTCACCATGATGGTCAGGCTGGTCTTGAACTCCTGACCTCAAGTGATCCACCCGCCTGAGCTTCCCAAAGTGCTGGGATTACAGGCATGAGCCACCATTCCTGGCCTGATCTGTTTTCTTAAGTAGCCCTTACTGTTCATTTTAGCCCATTGCACCTCTCTAAAAATGCTGATGATGGGAAGGAGAAGCAAGCCGTGGAATGGCTCTCCCCTAATGCATTCTTTAGGGTCTAGGGTCTTTGTATTTCTTTATAAGCTGCCCATTGACTTGGGAGAAAGAACAGAAGAATAAGCTTCTTATAGTAGTACTATCAGTAGTGATAGTGTCATGAATAAAACCTTTATTTCTGTGATTAAATGTGTTAGTAAAGCGGCACTATTAGCATGAATGACACTATTAACAGAATTTCACTCCTGTACAGTAAACCATGGCTTAAGACTGAATGGCAAGAATCAGAGTGTCTGGGCTCCTGGGCCTGCCAGACTCGGAGCCCCTGCCAGTGTGTGTATGTCGAGGCAGGGCGGGGGGTTGTCTTGCTCTCCAGAGGTAATGGAGCCTACCTCTGGGCCTCCCTTTCCCCTTCTCATCTCCTCACCCCTCCTTTTTTGTTGTTTTTTGAGATGGAGTCTTGCTCTATCGCCAGGCTGAGTACAGTGGTGCAATTTCAGCTCACTGCAACCTCTGCCTTCCAGGTTCAAGCATTCCCCCGCCTCCGCCTCCCGAGTAGCTGGGACTACAGGCGTAAGTCACCACACCCGGCTAACTTTTTGTATTTTAGTAGAGGTGGCGTTTCACCATGTTGGCCAGGATGGTCTCGATCTCCTGACCTCGTGATCCGCCCACCTCGGCCTCCCGAAGCGCTGGGATTACAGGCGTGAGCCACCGCACACGGCCCACCTCTCCTTTTTTATGTTACGTCTGTTCCTTCCCCTTCCCCCTCACCTTGCCCTCGGCCTGGCTCTTAGAAAAGAAGCAGCCTTGCCGCTTTCAGTGGCTGCTTCCCGGACTTACCAAGTGAATTACCATCTTTTCCTGGCATCAAGGGATGGTGAAATCTTGCCCTTCCTGTCTGGCTTCCCATTCCCTCGGCTGCTGCGATGGTGTGGTGCTGCCGGCGGCCGCGGGCTTCGCTCTGGTGAGGTGCTGGCGGCTTCTCCCTCTCCACCCTGCCCCTTCTGTGGCCCTCCTCCCACCGGCCCTTGAGGCCCGCATCAAGGGGAGGCGAGGCACAGCCTCCCCCGGTTTCCAGGGGCTCTGGCCTCTCCCTTCCCTCGGGTTACTGCTTCTTTCCCGTGGCACCTCGCGGGCTGCCTCGTATCCTATCTTCCTGTTCTTGACCGACTCCTCCTCCAAACCTGCAAGCTGCGAGAAATCGGTCTGCCTTGCTTCATCACCACGTGGCACCTGCAGCGCCCCCGACCCTGTAGACTCGGATACCTGAGAAGAGGCGTGTTCATTACACACCTTCCATGTGCTCGGCACCCCGTGAGCCCTGCCGGGGGTGCAGCAGTATGAGGTGTGAGCCGCCCACTCTTGAGTTTACAGTCTGTTGAGGAGACAAGCTTTAAACACAAATTGATCTGCAAGGAAGACTAGGCAGGCGGCAGGGAGAAAGCAAGACTCATCCAGTCCTCGGTTGCGTGGTGTCGACGGGAAGTGCCGGAGGAGCAGGTGAGGGTCACCGGACTCCAGCTGCGCCGTGAGGTGGGGAGGCCAAGGCCCCCGTGCTTGTCAATCTCGGAGCACATTAGGGCGCACACTTCACTCTCCTGGGGCGCTTTTTAAAAATACTGATACCCAGGCCCCACCCAGGCTAATCAGAATGTCTGGGGGTGAGATTAAGACATGGATTTTTTTAATGTGCTCAGTTGGAACCACTGGGGTCGGTGGAAAGGGAAGATTGGGGAGGCCCTTCCTGGCAGGGAGACAGAAGTCAAAGGCAGGAGGCAGCATTCTGGACTAGTCATCGGTATGGGGAAACAACAGGACCGAAGGTTGGATGTGTTGGCGAAA
Organism: Cebus imitator; assembly: GCF_001604975.1. Lineage (NCBI taxonomy): Eukaryota > Metazoa > Chordata > Mammalia > Primates > Cebidae > Cebus > Cebus imitator. The sequence goes on along the minus strand of NW_016107480.1, from coordinate 3,306,841 downwards.
CTGATCTAGAATTGGGGTGCCTTCCTAGGCAGGGAGTAAACTGGGGGTGGGAAGTTTGAGTGGTGCGGGGGTTCTTCATGAACAAAGGAGAAACGTGCTACCAAAAGGAGGCCTTGGGACCTGGTCGCAGGCAGTGGCTGCCAGAGGGAATAGCAGGCCCAGTGTTTTGCCAGGTCTTCAACCTTCTCAAAATGCCTCAAATCTACCAGTTTTAAAATGTTGGCTCAATTTAAAAGGAAATTGCGCAGGCCAAACAAAATAGGTCTCTCGGCCAGATTTGGCTTAAGGGCTGCCACTCAGCAGTCTCTGGTCTGTGGCATAATAATAGCTAATGTTTATCGAGTGCCTGCATGTATCGAGGGCACTAAACTAAGTGCTTTCCTCACATTAGCACATTATCCACATAACAACCTATGAAGTGGGTATCATTATCATCCTTGTTCTACACAGGGAAACAGACAGCCAGGGGTTAATGGCCTGGCTCAGGGCTCCACTAATAAGTGGGGCAACTGAAATTAAACCCAAGGAGCCTGGCTCCACAGTCTCAGCTTATTCGTGGTCTTTGTCCTCTGTGGTCTTTGGCATCATATTAAGTACTAAAAACCCAGGATACCTGTCAAAAAGAAAGAATCCAGTGTTTCTCAAGTGTACCTGATTGCCGGTAGCCCCCGTTTCAGATGCAGATTCCCTAGGCTCCATCCCTATTCTCAATCAGGGAAGCGCTAAGATCTCCTGAGGAAACATTCTGGAAGCACCGCTAGTTGAGCTCAGGGAAAGGTTATTGAGACTAGATTGCCCAGGTGAAGGCAGGAGCCGCATCCACGTGCGTTGTACTCATCCCAGTACTCATCTCAGCTGTTTCTTGGCTGGAGCGAACAGGCCTGCAGACTCCAGGGCCCCAAGCCTCTTGCTCGGTCTTGTGGTTCCAAAACCTGTGGACTTCCAGGTTGTAGCCAAGGCAAACCGTACAAAGATGAGTCACCCAGGCCGGGCACAGTGGCTCATGCCTTTATTCCCAGCACTTTTGGAGGCTAAGGTGGGTGGATCACGTGGTCAAGAGATTGAGACCATCTTGGCCAACATGGTGAAACTCCGTCTCTACTAAAAGTACAAAACTTAGCAGGGCGTGGTGGCACGTGCCTGTAATCCCAGCTACTTGGGAGGCTGAGGCAGGAGAATCACTTGAACCCAGGAGGCAGAGGTTGCAGATAGCTGAGACTGCACCGCTGTACTCCAGCTCTGGTGACAGAGCTGGCCCTGTCCTCCCCACAAAAAAGACAGGTCACCCAAAACTTAAAAGACGTGAAACAAGAAGTGGCTCCCAAGCAATTGTGACTCCAAGCTCAGGAGGTCAAAGTGGGCTTGGTGGCTGCACGCCAGGCACCAGTACTAGCTGGGTACCCTTGAGATGTTTTTCTGCCTTAATAATAGGAAAGCTTTTCATTCTGTCGGGTCTAGACCTGCCTGGAACACAGGTAACCAAGTGGACCGAGCCAGAAACGTGAATCAGAGGACCAGAGCACACTCTTTTTTTTTTTAAATTTTATTGCATTTTAGGTTTTGGGGTACATGTGAAGAACATGCAAGATTGTTGCATAGGCACACACGTGGCAGTGTGATCTGCTGCCTTCCTCCCCATCACCCACATCTAGCACTTCTCCCCATGCTATCTCTCCCCAACTCCCCACCCCTGCTGTCCCTCCCCTATTTCCCCCAACAGACCCCAGTGTGTAGTGCAGAGCACACTCTAGAGTACAGGTGTTACAGAGCTGATGAGTCTGGAAGCAGAATGGCAACAGTGATGGTGTGAAAAGGCAGGTGGAAGTGAAGGGCAAGTTAAGGGAGAAAAGAAGTACAAGACCTTTGACTCCCAAATGTTTAATTCTGGGGGCTAGACGGTTGGGTGAGGCCAACTTTTCCTCTGTCTGGTATATGCACGGTGTGGAAGGCATGGTTAGTTAGAATGGTTGGGGTGCTTGTGAGTGACACCGTAGGCCATCCGGTTTTGTGGGGGGCTGCAGCTGAGCACTGGAAATGTGACTTTGGCATAGAGATTATAGTGGAAGTCTTGATGAACAGTGGCAGGCCAAGACCCGGTCTCCTTAGCCCACAAATGAAAGAAATTGAACATGGTGCCACAAAAACCTTTCATCATTTTCACTTCTCCCTCTGTAATATGAAAACGAGACAAATTCATCAGGTTGATTTTTGGGGATCGATACTGTCAGCGTTTTTAGAGTCGAGCCATCACATTATTTATTACATGCTTCACCCCGTCTCCCAGCTGCCATGAGAAAGCCCACAGTTTGCAACCTCACAAAGCAAAGAGCCAGCTGGAGAGTGCTGTGTGTCCAGAAAGGTCACATAGTCATGTCCTGAACCAAGGTAGCTCTTTTTGCCACGATTTCCTACGCTCTCTGATTTTGCTGATTAAAAAAAAGAAAATCTTCAATTTATTTTCTTAAGGTCTAGCATCCTAAAGTTTAGACATATGAGCCTTTGAATACTCCTGTGGAGGAAAGAGCCACGTAAATTCTAAGTATCTCTATAATTGATTTTTAAATACGTTGCTTGTGTTTAAACCCAATTTGCAGCATCCCTTTCATTGATTAATTTTGTTGCTATGCTGGGTAGCAAAGTTTGTGGCAATCACACTAATAACAAGTTTCCCACCTTTCATGTTGCGGCTTTCCTTGTTAGCATCTCAGACATCCCAATTCTAGGAATAGTCTGTAGGAGGCAAGGTTTTCAGCTTTGGAAACCTGTGCGTACCACAGTGGTGTGGTATGCAAGGCGTGTGTACTCGAAGATCTGGCTCCAGAAACACGCTCTGCCAGTTACCAGTGTGTGACCTTTTATAAATTACATCCATGAGCTGTAGTTACCTAAAATAGTGATCCTCTCTCCTTCACTGGCTGGAAGGATTAAATGAGATAGTGTTTACACGAAATGTACCTCTAGTTCCTTAGTTCCCTCCCCCGCACCGCCACTCCCCATGGTAGGAACTATTGAGTACTCATCAAATCTGAACTTTCAGCATTTTTGCCTCCTTCAGAGAAAGCAAACCTATTGGACAGGCGCTTACTGAACAACTTTTGTGCAGAATGCAATTCCTGGTACTCTGGGAGTTTCAGAGCCTAAGATGTCGTGGTCCTGAAAGAGCTCATCAGGAGACAGGGGAGACGACACATTTTCTTCAATAACTTCTTTCTTGAAGAAAAGAAAGGACAACGAAGACTATAAGGAAATAGTTTCCTAGGCATCCAAACTTGATGGACAAAGGAGGCTTCAGGAGGTTTCACACTAGAACAGGACCCCAGCACTCTTGACATTTGGGTCAGGTGCTTCTTTCTGGTGCAGAACTGTCCTGTGCACCTTAGCAAGTTTAGCAGGATCCCTGGCCTCCACCCACCTAGGTGCCAGTAGCATCCCCAGTTAACTACAATTGAAATTCTCTACACACTGGGGCCGGGCGTGGTGGCTCACGCCTGTAATCTCATCACTTTGGGAGGCCAAGGTGGGCGGATCACCTGAGGTCAGGAGTTTGAGACCGGCCTGACCAACATGGTGAAACCCTGTTTCTACTAAAAATACAAAAAATTAGCTAGGCGTGGTGGCACATGCCTATAATCCAAGCTGCTCGGGAGGCTGAGGTAGGAGAATCGCTTGAACCTGGGAGGCAGAGGTTGGGGTGAGCTGAGAACGCGCCACTGCACTCCAGCCTGGGCAACAAGAGCGAAACTCAGTCTCAAACAAAAGAAAGAAAGAAATTTTCTTCACACTGTCTTGAAGAAACGGCAGAAGAGGATATCATGTTTGCATTTTCTATATATAGTACATATTTAAATTTTAAAATATGGTGTACATTTTAAAAGCCGTGGATTTCTCATGGCTGGAATAACTTTGGAATGCCTGACCGTCCCATGGCACCCCAGAACTGGGCTTCGCTGCTCCCACTGTTAGTGGTGCTCTGTGCAGGCCACCTAAGCCCTGTCTTTAATGATCAGGCGTGGTATTAATTGGCTGCTAGAATGCTCTCTAACTTGCAGAAGAAAGGGTCAAAGTCTGCAGTTCAGGGAAGGAAGTTTTGCATTTATCATTGACTCAACTGGGTAATTAAGAGCAACTTTCTGCTCAGGATCAACTTCTCAACGTGGTTTTTTTTTTTTTTTTTTTTTTTTTTTTTTTTTTTTTTT
>NW_016107480.1:3222856-3302623 GCF_001604975.1 Cebus imitator | reverse complement strand
TTTTTGAGGCGGAGCCTCGCTCTGTCTTCAGGCTGGCGTGCAGTGGTGCCATCTTGGCTCACTGTAACCTCTGCCTCTTGGGTTCTCAAGCGCTTCTCCTGCCTTACCCTCCCCAGTAGCTGGGACTACAGGCACCTGCCACCATACCTGGCTAATTTTTGTATTTTTAGTAGAGACGGGTTTCACCCTGTTGGCCAGGATGGCCTCACTTTCTCGACCTCATGATCCGCAAACCTCAGCCTCCCAAAGTACTGGGATTACAGGTGTGAGCCACCGCACCCGGCCTCAGCATGGTGTTTAAGCTCACTTCATAGTTAGATGATTTGGCCACATCACTTCCCGCCAAACCCTGTTTCCTCATCTCTTAAATGAGGAAAGTCGTGCTTCTGACCTCCTCTCATTACTTTAAGGATTGAATGCAGTAATGTGTGTGAAGCGCTGCCTCCGTCCCTGGCCATGTGCTAAACTCTCTGACGTTTGTTGTCTCGGTCGTGTATATTGTTATTGTGGTTGTCATTGTCGTTAAGCTGGGCTTCCCTTCCAGGGCAGTTGAGCCCTGAGCAGCCATTCCCGTCACTGATGGCGCTTCTGCAGCTGTTCTCCTTGCTCACTGACACCCTCACTGGCCCCGGTTTCAGCTGCAGGGCCCACTGACTCACTCATGTAGCAGGTATGGATTGAGCTCCCAGCATATGCCAGCCACCGTTTTAGGCACCAGGAATCCAGCAGTCTCAGAACAGACAAAATTCCCTGCCTTTGGGTGGCTTGTGTCATAGTTGATGAAGATTTTGCCACGTCATAAATACCCTGGACACGTCTTTGATGGATTCTAGTTTTTTTGTTGTTGTTGTTTTGTTTTTTTTTTAAAGCTGGGTATCGTGGCTCATGCCTGTAATGCCAGCACTTTGGGAGGCCGACGCAGGTGGATCATCTGAGGTCAGGTGTTTGAGTCCAGACTGGCCAATGGTGACACCCCATCTCTACTAAAAATACAAAAATTAGCTGGCTGTGGTGATGTGCGCCTGTAGTCCCAGCTACTCGGGAGGCTGAGGCAGGAGAATTGCTTGAACCCAGGAGGCAGAAGTTGCAGTAAGCCAAGATCATGCCTTTGCACTCCGGCCAGGGCAGCAGAGCGAGACTCCATCTCAAAAAAAAAAAAAAAAAAAAAAAAAACAAAGCAAAGAAACAATAGTTCTTAAGTATGTGGGGCTGGACCGGCAGCATTACTTGGGAGCTTGTTAGAAAGCTCAGTAATGGGAGTGGGCAGCACTGGCGTATGGCTTAACACGTCCCCCAAGTCACACGTCCCCCAGGTCACTCCAGTGCACCAGTTTGTACATCACTGTTCGGGAAAGGAAAGAAGGAGGGGAAACTGCAGACCCTAATTGGGCTGCGGTGTCATATGGTGCCATCCAATAATGCGTTGCTCATCTCATGAGATTCTAATAGCATCAGAGTTTACAAAGGATAGTCTTAGGTATGCTGAGACAGTTAAAACTAGCAGTACCCTTTGGTCTCGCTCCTGGGCCTGGCCACCCCTCCTTTAAATGGGAGGGCTTTGGGAGGCCTCCTCCCACAGCACGCAGGACTCAGTCACAGAAATTCTTAGCCTTCCCTGGGCTTTTCCTTGCCTGGTATGCAAGGAAGTTGCTTTCCCCACTTTTCTTCAGACTTTTGACATGTTTGACAGTTACTTTTTCTTGTAATTGCTTTAGTTTTTATTGTCTTCTTACCTAGCATCATTAAAAAATTTTATAGCTTCAGTCAAATTGCCAACTGGATGGACAAGGCTTATCTGGAAATGAAATGGTAGCTCTCCTTTGTATGTCTGGTAATTTGGGTATTTAAAGATACAGTGAAGAGTAAATGAAATGAGAGATCATGGGCAAGTGTCCAGCACTCGTGCAGCTCCCCCCATCCCAACTCATCATAAAAACCAATAAAGGCATTAAATAGACACCACGATTCTTTGTGTGAAAAGCTTGGATTGCATACAGTCTGAATTAGTGAATACCATGATGTACATTATAACCAAAATAATAGAATCCAAAATCTTATTACTTAACCTTAAAAAAAAATAGTATAATTAAAGAAACTTTTAAATGTTAAAGAAAAGTTACTTGATTTTTATTTCCTTATAATGGATTTAAAAAAAAAAAAAAAGCCCAGATCAGATTGGCAGAAATACTTTTATTTCTGCACTAGGCCAAAGCCTGGGTGTGCTTATAAGTAACCTGTCCAGTTAACGGCCATCATTTAATTCACAAACACTCATTAATTACAGTGGTGTTAAAAGGAGTGTTTGGGATGGTCTGGTAGTTCCGTCTGAAGAAAAACTGTGTCTTGAAAATGCATATGAAAGATTACCAGCTTCTGTTATATATAGTCCAGCTTTGTCTTGGTGGTTTTATTCTAAAAATATCTCTCTGACCATCGCTGGTCATTTCCTCTCTTTCTGTCTACCTTCAGCCCAAACGAGTTTTGGTTACAGTGACAGTTTTAAGTTTGCCATGTGTGGTTGGTTCTTTTACAGAGGCTGGGAGCAGAAGGCAGGCAGTCCTAACTTCTTGCTTCCTGCCTTGCTCCAGAGTGTAAGGATCAGCTTCTCTAATCCCTTGACTTTCAGTTCACTGCACTATGTGGAAAGGGTAGACAAGGGGTGGCCTTCAAACACCAGCCACCTCTGGAGGTCTAGCGTGACTAAATCATTGTCAGTCTTTTCCAAACCCAGCACCGGGGACCAAGGTGTGGGCCTCCCATCAGACTTGTGGAGTCAAAGAAATTGGAAGACAGCGTCGCTGTCCAGACAGTTGAGCTTTGGAAATGTTTATCAGATGGAACTAGAAATGCATGATCATATTTGACAGTAACAAGTGGCAAGTGTTGAGCTCTTTTGAGTCTTACTTTTCATTTCTTATAATATGCAAATAGCAGTGTGAAAATGGCCGGCCAGTTGGCTGTCAGTTTTAGCTAAGGCAGGTGTCTTGCAATTTTGGCACCCTAGGGAGATCTCAGTAGGAGTAGGTCTAGCCCTCAACCGTGCAGGAGGAGGAATGCTGATCTGTTGCTCTGGAGGACGACTCCGTGTTCATCAGAGTTCTAAAGGCTGATAAACTAGACCGTGAACTTAATACTTACCCTGAGAAGTACAACTGTCAAGTGAGGACGGTTGCAGAAATTGGTATTGCCTGTGTTCCAGTCAGAAGGTTATTAGCGGTGTCAGAGTCAAGGCGTTGAGTGATCCCATTAGTATCTTCCAGCTGGGGTCTCCTCTCTAGAGGGTACCTTCAGGCGAGGGGGTACTGCTGGCCCATGTGTAGCATATGGACACTGTCATTGACCCAGGTGTCCAGTTCCATGACTCGGGTGTGAAACACGGAATTTGCTTGTTACCTTTTTTTTTTCTTGTAACAAAATACTTGTTTTTAGTACCTGCTTGTGATTTTTTAAAAATTAAAAATAGGAAGCGGAGTGAAAACAAAAACGCGTTCTTCATTCCCTCTTAATCTTGCTTCCTTCCCAGAGATAAGCGCAATCATGCCTTGGCCTTTCCTTTTTATAATAATTTGCACATCTACATTTTATTAATATAAAAGGAAAAATGATTCAAAAATACAAAAGTGCACATCATGGCTTGCCGTTTTTGCTTAGTAAGGTATTTCCATAGGGAGAATTCCATATCTGTATGTATTGATCCGCTGTATTCTTTGTAATAGCTGCACTGCCTCTATTATATAGATATGCCAGAATGTGTTTAGTTATTCCCATTTGATGATCATTTCTTATTTTAGCTGTTGCTATTATATAAACAGTGCTACATTGTGCTTGTGTGTATTTCTGTAGACTACTTTTCTAAGTGTTGAATGTTGATATCACAGGGCACGTATATTAAAATGCTGACAGATTAGGTAGGTCCCAATTACCCTCCAAAAAGGCAGAATCAATTTATATCCCTACTACAAGTGTAGAGAGTTGCCTGTTTTCTCGTACTTTTTCCAACACTGGGTAACATTAGTCTTGCAGTTATTGCTCATACTGGATAGTACCTCCATTCATTCATTCATTCATTCATCATTCATTCATTCATTCATTCAGACAGAGTTTCACTCTGTTGACCACACTGAAGTGCAATGGTGCAGTCTCGGCTCTCTGTAACCTGTCTCCCGAGCTCAAGTGATCCTCCCTTCTCAGCCTCCTCAGTAGCTGGGACTACTGGTGCATGCCTGGCTACTTTTTGTATTTTTTGTAGAGATGAAGTTTCACCATGTTGCCCAGGCTACCTCCTTATTTTAATTGTGTGTTTTTTAAATTACTGCTCCTGGTACCACCACCACCGCTACTATTACTGCTACTGACTAATGCTCATTGAGTATTTTTATGAGTCGGGGATAGTTTTAAGCACGTCACATGAAATTACTAATTGAAACTTTAACATCTCTATAAATTGGGTGTGATTGTGGTCCACAGTTTACAGATGATGAAAAAGGCAGATTAGTAAATTTAACTATCTCTGTCCTAATTTGCATTTCTGTGAGTGGTCTCTTTGAATTCTTTATCATTTTTGTGTCCAAGGCTATTTACACTTTTCTTACTGAATTACTAGAACTTTTAATGAGTTATAGATAATGGGCTTTCTCTGGTGTGTGTGCGTAGTAAATACAGGCGCACCTCAGAAATACTGCAGGTCTGATTCTGGAGCACAGCAATAAAGTAAATGTCACAATAAAGCAAGTCACGTGGATTTTTTGGTTTCCCAGTGCATGTAAAGTTTACACTATACTGTAGTCTCTTCAGTGTGAAATAGCATTATGTCGTTCAAAAACCGAGGTACATATCTTAACTTAAAATTACTGTATTAGCCGGGCCTGTAATCCAAGCACTTTGGAGGCCAAGGCAGGTGGATCACCTGAGGTTGGGAGTTCAAGACCAGCCTGACCAATGTGGTGAAACCCCATCTTAAAAAAAAAATAAAAATAAAAATACCGCATTACTACAAAGTGCCAGTGATCCCCTGAGCTGTTAGCGAGTCGTAATCTTTTTGCTGGTGGAGGGTTTTGCCTTCACATTGAACACTGTTGCTGTTTAGGGAAGAAGTCATTGAATGCTGGAGTGGCTGTGGCAAGTTCTTAAAATAAGGAAAAAATAAAGTCTTCCACATTGATTGACTCTTTTTTTTTTTTTCTTTTTTTTTTTTGACCTTGTGATCCGCCTCGGCCTCCCAAAGTGCTGGGATTACAGGCGTGAACCACCGCACCCGACCTGACTCTTCCTTTCATAAAAGATTTCTCTGTAGTATGTGATGCTATTTGATAGCATTTTTCCCACACTAGACCTTCTTTCAAAATTGGAGTAATCCTTTCCAAACTCTCCTGCTGCTTTAGCAACTAAATTTATGTAATATCCCAAATCCTTTGTTGTCATTTCAGCACTGTGCACAGTATCTTCCATCTCAAGAAATTGCTTTATTTGCTTATCCGTTAGAAGCAATTCCTCATCTCTTCAGGTTTGATCATGAGATTGTAGCAATTCAGTCGCCTTTCATTCTAGTCCTCTTGCCGCTTCCACCACAGCTGCAGTTTCTCCACTTAAACCCCTGTCATCCATGAGGGTTGGGATCAACTTCTTCCAAATTCCTGTTAATACTGATATTTTGGGCTGAGCGTGGTGGCTCATGCCTGTAATCCCAGCACTTTGGGAGGGGAGGCGGGCCGATCACCTGAGGTTGGGCGTTCGAGACCAGCCTGACCAACATGGAAAAACCTCGCCTCTACTAAAATTACAAAATTAGCCAGGCATGGTGGCACATGCCTGGAATCCCAGCTACTCAGGAGGCTGAGGCAGAATTGCTTGAACCTGGGAGGCAGAGGTTGCGGTGAGCTGAGATCGTGCCATTGCACTCCACCCTGGGCAACAAGAGCGAAACTCTGTCTCAAAAAAAAAAAAAAAAAAAAATGATATTTTGAGTTTCTCCCGTCAATCATGAGTTTTGATATTGGCATCTGGAATGGAGAATCCTTTCCAGAAAGTTTGTAGTTTACTTTATCCAGATCCTTCAGAGGAATCACTATTGATGGCAGCTATAACGTTACAAAATGTATTTCTTAAATAATAAGACCAGAAATTGAAAACGACTCCTTGATTTATGGGCTGCAGAATGGACGTTGTATTACCAGGCATGAAAACATTTCATCTCCTTGTCCATCTCCATCAGAGTTCTTGCGTGACCAGGTCCGCTGTCAGTGAGTCGTAATATTTTGAAAGGAATCTTTTTTTCTGAGCAGTAGTTATCAACAGTGGGCTTAAAATAGTAAGCCATGCTGTAAACAGATGTGCTGTCATTCAGGCCTTATTTCTTCACTGATAGATCACAGAGTAAATTTAGCATAGTTCTTAAGGGCCCCAGGAATTTTGAAATGGTAAATGAGCGTTGGCTTCAACTGAATGTCACCAGCTGCATTAGCCCCTAACAAAAGAGTCAGCCTGTCCTTTGATGCTTTGAAGCCAGCCACTGACTTCTCCTCTCTAGCTATGCAAGTACTAGATGGTATCTTCTTCCAGTAGAAAGCTGCTTCATCCACATTGAAGATCTGTTGTTTAGTGTAGCCACTAGCGCTTCTGAAGAAACTGCTGCTGCCTCTGTATTCACCTTGTACTTTTATGACATGGAGAAAGCTTCTCTCCTTAAGCTCATGAACCAACCTCTGCTGCCTTCCAACTCTGCAGCTCCCTCACCTCTCAGCCTTCAAAGAACTGAAGAGAGATTTAGGGCCTTGCTCTAGATGAGGCTTTGGCCTATGGGAATGTTGTGCTTTGATCTGCTTTGATCTTCTCTCCAGACCACTCAAACTTTTCTCCATATCAGTAGTAAGGCTGGTTCCTATCAGTAATAATGATTCCTATCATTTGTGTAAGACCTTTCCCTTTGCATTCACAACATGGCCGTTTGACACAGGAGGCCTAACTTTGCGCCTATTTCAGCTTTTGACATGCATTCCTCACCAAGCTTAATAGTTTCTAGCTTTTGACTTAAAGAGAGGGATGTGTGATTCTTTCACGTGAACACTTCAGAGACCATTGTGGGATTACTAATTAGCCTAATTTCAGTATTCTTGTGTCTCGAGGAATAGGGAGGAATAGGGATGCCCGAGAAGAAGAAGAGACAGAGAGCAGCTGGAAGGTGGAGCTGTCAGAGCATACACCACGGCTATCCATTAAGTTTGCCATGATATTGCTTAGCGACTAAATGTTATTTGTTAGTGACGTTAGTAATTGCAGTAGTGACATCAAAGATCACTGATCACGGATCACCGTAACAGATATACTAGAAATGAAAAAATTTGAAGTAATATGAGAATTACCAAAATTTGACAGATATGTAGTGAGCACATGCTGTTGGAAAAATGGTGCTGACAGACTAGCTTGAAACCCGGTTATCACAAGCCTTCAGTTTGTAAAACACTGCAGTATCTGTGGGGCACAATGAAACGTGGTATCTCTGTATTTTTTTGCCCAAGCCTATTATGTTTCTTTTGATTTTTCTATGATGTCTTCCCTCCCCTCCCCTCCCCTCTTGTTGCCCAGGCTGGAGTGCAGTGGTGCAATCTCAGCTCACTGCAACCTCTGCCTTCTGGGTTCAAGCAATTCTCCTGCCTCAGCCCCCCAAGTAGCTGGGATTACAGGCATGCGCCACCACACCCGGCTAATTTTATATTTTTAGCAGAGCTGGGGTTTCTCCATGTTAGTTAGGCTGGTCTCGAACTCCCGACCTCAGGTGATCCGCCTGCCTCGGCCTCCCAAAGTGCTGGGATTACAGGCGTCAGCCACCATGCCCAAGTGATGTATTTCATTCTACCTATGTTCAGTTCGTTTTTATAAAGTCAAGTGTCACTTGATGGGGGTATACTCCGAGAAATGTGTCATTGGAAATTTCATTATTGTGCAGACATCATAGAGTGTACTTACACAAACCTCATGGTATAGCTCTGTCGTCTAGCCTATTGCTCCTGGGCTACAAACCTGTACTGCCTGTTACTGTGCAGAATACTGTAGGCGACTTAAACCCAGTGGTAAGTATTTATGTATCCAAATATAGCAATAGTACAGTAAAAATACAGTTTTATAATCTTAATGGGGCCACTGGAATATATACAGTCTGTTTTTGACCAAAAGCATCATTGTTTGGCAGACAATTACATGTAAAATTACAGCTTTTAAATTTTTTTTTATTTTTTAGATGGAGTTTCACTCTTGCTGCCCAGGGTAGAGTGCAGTGGTGCAATCTCAGCTCATTGCAACCTGAGTCCCGGGTTCAAGTGATTCTCCTGCCTCAGCCTTCCGAGTAGCTGGGATTACAGGGGCCTGCCACCATGGCTGGCTAATTTTTTGTATTTTTAGTAGAGATGGGCTTTCAACCTGTTGGTCAGGCTGGTCTCGAACTCCTGACCTCACGTTGTTGGGTACCAGCCCCAACCCCGTATGTGGGTGCCCTTAGTCCCAGTGGTGACGAGGGATTGAGAAAAGGAAATACAGAGACACAGTGGAATTTACAGCATGGGTCCAGGGGACCAAAGCAAGCCTGGGAATCGAGTTGCCCCCTCCCCCCAGCTCTGGGCTCCCAACACTTTTATTATGTGCATAATCTCATTGACCTTATGGGTGTGGAAGGGTAGGTAAGATAGCCCTGCAGAGAGCACTTGAGATTGTTCTAAGACATGCTAAACTAGCGCTCTGAACATTTAACAGTACTTGAGATCCTTCTAAGACATGCTAAACTAGTACTCTGAGTTTATCACCGATTGTTATCAGGGTACAGCTGCATCAGAAGTGTAGGCTGAGGAGCCACTCTGTCTGACCACTCCCAATGCATCAAGGGGCTTTTATCTCCAGAGTGTTGGGGACATAGAGCAATTAAAATCACCCCATATTCCGAGAACCTAGGCAGAGCCTGAGGTGTTCCGTGATCTCTGCCCGGCAAGGCTTTTCTCCTCCTTGCCAGCTCCCATCTGCAAAGACCCCCCTGGATATTGTGAGCAGAAGTCGCCTCCCTTCTCAGAATTCACCTCCCTTCGCAGAGATCTGCACAAGCCCTCTTTACAAGGCCCTCACGCGGTCTCCATGTTGAGAAGGCATTCATGGGACCGGAGCAGCATTCCCTGCTCTGCAGCCACCCCGAGCGTTCCCCGGTGTTACTGTGCCCCTGATGGTCTTTACCTTAGGCCTCCTGTTGCCAATGAGTTCTAATTAACTGCACCAACAGTATAGTTCAGTTCAGTGTATAAACTTCAGTGTACGCTGAGCCAAGCAAGCTTATAATTATTTAGATCAAATTAACATAGGTCTCCCCTGGCCATCTTGACCCACATCAGGTGATCCACCTGCCTCGGCCTCCCAAAGTGCTGGGATTACAGGCATGAGCCAACACACCCGGCTGAAATTACTGCTTTTATAGGTTGAGCTTGGTGGCTTGCTTTGGGAAGGCCTTCCCTAATCTGCACATCATAACGATATTGTATATATTTTTCTCCTGGCTTCATAATTTTATTATTTTGATCTTTAAACTCAGTGGAAGGGTGTGTGTATGTATTTTAAAGGTGTGACTTTATTTTTTCTACATGGTTAGCTAAATTAGTGCCATTTATTGAATGGTTCAGCTTTCTTCATGCATGCATTTGAAATGCCCTTTTCTCATATTAAAGAGAGAGTGTGTGTCTGTGTGTACGTGCATACATGCATGTATGTGCCATGTGCACGTGTCTGCGTTATTCTGTATCTGAACTTTCTACTCTGCTCCACTGATACCTTTATCCCTTTTAAAGAAGCAGCACACTGTTTTGAATACAGTGGCTTTGTGATATGTTTTGCTATACAGTAGATAGGGAAAATCTGCTTCCTGTTATATACTTGTTTTTTTCTTCATTAAAATTACAATTTTTATGTTCACGCTTACTTGCATTTTTACAAATTGGGCTTCTTCTTCCCCATCCACTGTGAGTTTAGGGTTATAAGAAAGATTCAAACTGCCCTTATTAGATAGTCTACTGCTCTGGGGATGGCAGCAAGCTGTTTACATTTTTTATTTCATCTGGTAGAACAAACCTGGAGAGTTGGTGCCAGTATCCTCCTCTGCAGACGAGGAAGGTGAGGCTTGGTGATGAAGCAGGTCGTCTAAGGCTGCACTTCCGGACGTTGGCAGAACCAGGATTCCAGACCAAGTCCAGGAGATTTCAAAACCTCTCTTCACCATTCTGTAACCCAGACACATGGGGTTCTCCCAGGGGAGGACAGGCCATTGTCTAGGGCGGGTTATCAGCTGTTTCTCCATGCCCTGCAGGGCGATCAGTGGCATTTACAGAGTAGAGTGTTTATTGCATGAAGGGAGGGACCTAACAAGATCTCTCTGAAGGATGTACCCCTTGGGGCCACAAGAGTTGACAAATTTGGTTTTGCCAAGGGTCTTTGTTCAGATGTAGGATGCAACTCAAGGTGGCATCACACTCTAAAGTTTGAGTGAGTGGGGAGAGACATTATTTACCAGATGCTTTTTTTTTTTTTTTTTTTTTTTTTAATGCCAGACACTGTGTAACCCTTCCTCAACTCTTTTCTAGAGGCGGGTCTGTGATTTGGAATCCAAAGGTGAGGAAGACACAGCCCTGGGCATTAAGGATGGGGCGTAGGCTGGGAGGAGCAGTGTATACACCACCAGGAACCTTCTCCCTTTCAGAAGAAAGTGCAGCGTGCCTTAGCTCTAGTTGGGGAGCAGAGGTCTCAGGCAGATCCAGAAATGCTTTGCTGTAGAGAGGCGTTTAAACAGGGACATTATTCATGTGTCTAGTTACCCTACAGGTTGAGCCCTCCCTTCCTCCCAGGTGGTTGCCTCTTCATTTAGATTCTCTCAGGTGCCTTCTGTTGGCTCTAAGAGGTGAACATCAGGAAAGTAATTTTCTTTGGAGAAGTTGGAAGCAGACTCCCAAGCAGAAGTCCCGCTGAGCTCCCATTGGGGAGTTTTGGAAAAGTAATCCTATTTATTAGGAATAGTGTATTGATTTTGTATGTAAAATGGACTCAGAGGCCTGTGACAATGAGTCCATTTGAAATTGCAATTTTAAATATCTAATACAGTAGCTGTGCAGAAATACTACACTAGAATATAAATGATTAGCTGCTTAGTGAATTTCTCATGTGCATGTAATTAATTGGCAGTGGTGGTGGGGGTCAAGTTGGTTTTCATATCCTGAGTCCTTTAATTTACGTTTTCTTCAACAATTACTGGCGTAAGCCTAGGGGAATTAAATCTTAGTGGCGTTTAGAAAAATAAATAGTTTTGCTTTGTCATTCATTTATTTGTTTATTGGTCTACATTACTTGATTTTGTATTATGCAATAGAAGGCACCTAATCAAAGACTTCTCATTTTTACTGCATGACTATACTGATTTTGTGGAAGCATAGGTTTACTTCAGATTGAAAGGTGAATGAATAATTATTTTGTACTTGATTTAGCACTTCCCGATCTTGTTTCTCGGGTCTGCAGTTATGGCTGACATGTCTGTTCCGTTCCCAGCCTCTCTTGGTGGTATCTGCCCAGTCACCACCTAGTGTCACTTTGGGATCGTGGCCACACATGGGCCTTCCAGGACTGCACTGTTGGTGACCAGTGGTGTTTGTAGCGCTGAAGTGTGGGCTTGGCTTTGGCTGACCTGGCACTCCCTCATGCCCAGGGCTTACACTTGAACGCTGCCTGCTCTGTTCGAAGTGTTTCTCTACATTTCCTTTAAAATAGACTTTCACTTCTTCCTTCCCATCCCCCCCAATACAGCTGCCCTGGCATCCTGGCTTTTTCCATTCTTGACAAATGATCTGTCCACTGTAACTGTAGCTCCGCTGTGCTGATATCTGTTGAAATTAGACCTAGAATCTAAATGTGGCTTCATGAAACTATGGGTGAGACATTTTTTTTTTCTTCAGATAGTCTGTGTTTTATTGGCACCCCAAACCACCCCTATCCATTGTGATGTTGGGGGCAGAAAATGGGGTAATATGTGTGTAAAAGTGATTAGAATGGAAAGTTCTGCATAAGGTATGATGTTAGCTGGGGTTTTTGCATATAGAATAAAGAGAAATGTTCACTACCATTCCTGCCTGCCTCCCCCGGGCACATTAAACTGACTCCAACCTAATAGCAGTTCTTATCATGTAATGGGAATCACAAACCCTCCCTATGTCCACTGCTGCAGCGCCCTCTTACCCTGATGAGGCTTTGTAACCCAAAGATTAAACATTTCATTTATGCTTCATTGACTGAGTTAACCAAACACTTTGGATTTGACCCTTTCCTCTTAGAAGTTCAAAACACTAATTTGGTCCTGCAACTACTCCTGCAAAATCTAGGTCCATGACAAATGTGACAGTTACGCTGGAGGTGGGCCAGAGTGCACGGCGGTGACTTGGATCGTGTGCTGAGGGAACGGCCGGCTGCTTAGGGAGGAAGGGTCGGCCAGGGCGGGGGTTTACATTGAGGTTTGCAGTGTAGGCTGGCACCTGGAGCCGGGCAGGTTGGGTGGGATCTGTTGTTTCACCGCTGGGCTCCAGCTTCTCATCTGTCAAATAAAAGTGATTTCTAAGGCCTCCTTCTGCTCGGACCTCCTGTGACTATCCATTAGGCCACAGAGGCTCACTGTGGCCATTGAGTCTTGGGGACTTTCGGGAGATTTTGCTGCCAGAGTGACTGCCCATTCCGCCGGCGTACATTTGGACTCCCATTGGAGGCGACTTGGAGAGAATGTCACTGTGGAAGTTGGCCCTCCTGACACCTGCCACACACCTTCCTATTCTGCTATTTACATTTACATCCCTGAGAGTGCTCTTTCCTAGTGAGTGGGCAGCAGTTCATCTAAATCCTAAAGCAGACCTCTGAGTTAGGGTGTGGTTCTTCTGGCCTTTGAGATGGGCGCTGCCCAGCACAGCAGGCCTCAGGGATCACCGATGTTCACCGAGAGACTTTGGTCCCTCCTGCAAAGACTCCGTGAACTGCCTTTAAGCTCGCGCAGGGACTCTGAAATACTGAAATGTTGATTTCTAAGTCAGAGGCAAGGAAATGAAACTCAGGTCACAGACATTTAGCGATTTTCTTTTCCCCCAGGGTAGGGGAAGTGGTCACGGGCTTGGACTTTGGAGTTTAAAGTCTCACCAGCTATGGGAATGCAGGTAGTCGTTTCTTTTTCTAGACCCAAGCTTCCTTTTTTTTTTTTTTTTTTTTTTTTTGACATGGAGCCTCGCTGTGACGCAAGGCTGGACTGCCTGATCTTGGCTCATTGCAACCTCTGCTTCCCGGATTCTCCTACCTCAGCCTCTTAAGTAGCTGGGATTACAGGTGCATGCCACCATGCCTGGCTAATTTTTGTATTTTTAGTGGAGACGGGATTTCACCATATTGACCAGGCTGATGTCAAACTCCTGACCTCAAGTCATCCACCTGCCTCAGCCTCCCAAGGGACTGGGATTATAGGCATGAGTTGCCGTGCCTGGCCCTCAAGCTTCCTCATCTAACATGGGACGGTTAATGACCTACCTCTGGGGGTTGACTGGGGAGGAGGTGGCTGAATGAGAACTAATGTTGGGAATGTAGATGGAGTCAGAAAGTTAGCCCTTCTGATATGTGGTAAGCAAGGAGTAGAGTTGGGGCTGAAAACAGGTCTCCTGCCCAAATCTTGGACTAGCACACAACTTCCGCATATAAAGAGAGTTACAGGCATCTTTAGGTAGATAAATCTATTTTAATTGTTCCGTAAATATATTTAGAACAATTTTGGTCAGCACGGATTCGGTGCAAATTTTGTTGCAGGCTTTCCCCCCCTTTTGTTATTCTAAGCTGCCCTACAATGATATTTTTAGAAATTTCTGGGAACTCAAGACTGTCATTGCCAGGGCAGAGCCACAGCACCAGTGCTTCTCCTAAGACCAGTGGTTCTCAGCTGGGGAGCGTTCTGCCCCCCGGGTGACCTTTGGCAGTGTCTGGAGACATTTTTGATTTTTGTAACTGAGGGTGGGAGATGCTACTGCCATCCAGATACTGTTAAACATCCTGTAATATGTGTGGCTGCCCCCCCCACAGCAAAGAATTTTCCAGCCCAAACTGTCACGAGTGCCAAGGTTAACAAGTCTTGCTGTCAGACTGTGCTTGTCACAGGCGTTTCGCCCTAGCTGCAGTGTCGTATAAGCCATCTCCAGCAAGGGTTCAGACGTCGTCCTCTTACCCACGGTGTCGCTTTTTTTGTGCTTTCAGTTACCTAAGGTCCAACGATGCTAAGTGAAAGATTCCAGAAATACACAATTCCTAAGTTTTAAATGGCACACCGTTCTGAGTAGCATCGTTAAATCCCACCTGGGACGTGAATCCTCCCCTTTATCGTGTGCATTCGCTATTACACTATTCCCCAAACCCCACTCCTTACTTTATAGGAAAAAACAGTATATAAGGGTTCGGTGCTATCTAAGGTTTCAGGCATCCAGTAGGAGTCTTGGAATGTATCCTCCGAGGATGAGGAGAGACTACTGTATTTTGTCCTCAAAGTCTTGGACTATTTCTCAGACTAAGAGAAGGAGAAAGTGGGAGTGCAGACTGTTTCTGTTCTTCTGCATAGTTTGAGATAATGCACAATTTGGGGCCGGGTGCGGTGGGTCACGCTTGTAAACCCAGCACTTTGGGAGGCCAAGGTGGGCACATTGCCTGAGCTCAGGAGTTTGAGACCTGTCTGGGCAACACAGTAAAACCCTGTCTCTACTAAAATACAAAAAATTATCCAAGCATGGTGGCATGTGTCTGTAGTCCCAGCTACTCGGGAGGCTGAAGCAGGAGAATTGCTTGAACCCAGGAGGAGGAGGTCACAGTGAGCTGAGATCGTGCCACTGCACTCCAGCCTGGGCAACAAAGCGAGACTCTGTCTAAAAAAAAGAGAGAGATGTACAATTTTGAGATCCAGTTAGATTTTTTTCAGCTGCTCTCTTCTTTTTGTTTATTTTTTTTTCTGTGTCTTAACCCACACTGATGTTTTAGCTTCTGTAAGCTAGTGCTTACAGAACACTTGCTAAACAGTGGCAAGTTATACAAATAAAATGCATACTTACTACATTTTAATTGCTCTTTTTATGTAAATAATAATATATAGTTTTTTGTTCTTACACACTGATTCTCAAGGAAATTTTAATGTTTTATTAAATATTAAATAAAATGGCCTATTTTTTTTCTTTCAAATTGAACCACCCTAGTTGTTATGAGCCATCAGTTCTAAAATGAATCCTCTCTGTTCAAATAGCTTGTTCTAACTAATCATGCTTTGGCTGTTCTGCTGTGGTTAATCAAAGTGAAAATAGGAGCTTATATTTTAAATGTAAATTCTACTTTTAAATTCTAATTTTGCTATTTTTCCATTCTGGAATATTAAGACAGGGTTACCAGATAAAATATACGATGCCACGTTCTATTTGAATTTCAGAAAAACAACAAATACCTTTTTTAGTGTAAGTAGGTCCCAGGCAATAACGGGGATATAGATATTTTAAAAATTTGTTGTTTGTTTGAAATTCTAATTTAAAATACCTAGTGCTCTGTGTTTTTCTTTGCTAAATCTGATAATTCTAAAGATAGGACTCAGGGTAATTAGAAAATACCAGGAAATACCATTCATGTCTCACATCTCCCCACGTAACTTTATCTTGGATGTTGTACTTTACAAAGTATTAAGTAATAAATCTCAGATAGTTATTTGCCAAAAAGAAGGAAATAAATTCCTGAAGGTAATTTAGAAAATTTGTACCATAAGCACATTTGTTGGTCTTAAAGGGAAGCTTGAAGAAACTGGAGTTAGTTATTCACATGATATTCAGAAGTATTGTATTTGACCTAACACCTCAGTTCCAGAGAGGAAAGCTTGGATGGGAAAGAAAAATCCTTTTTATGGGTTGGCTTTTAGAGATTACTTAGAACTTAAGTGAGGTGATTTTCCTCTTTCTGCTTTGCTTAAGTAGGATTCATTTTAGCGTTGAGGGCCAGTTGCAATAGAGGGACAGGTTGATTATAAAAGAATCACGTTATCTTTGGCTGAGGCAGGCAGATCACCCGAGGGCAGGAGTTCGAGACCAGCCTGGCCAACATGGCAAAACCCTGTCTCTACTAAAAATAGAAAAATTAGCTGAACGTGGTGGCATGCACATGTAATCCTAGCTACTTGGGTGGCTGAGGCAGGAGAATCACTTGAACCGGGAGGCGGAGGTTACAGTGAGCCTAGACCGCACCACGGTACTCCACTCTGGGCAACAGAGAGAGACCCTGTCTCAAAAAAAAAGAAAAAAAATTAGATTATCTTTGGAAAACAGCAGAAAGGCCCAACCAAAATTCTCTCTTAAAACAATTCAGATGAGCATGCTAAAACTGAGCATGCCAGAGACTCAGAATTCCTCAACACTTCTTGCCATGAGCTAATAACACCTGAATCGACCTTGTGGGAAGCATGCAGCTGTCCACAGATGCCAGTATCATTGCATCTCTGTGGCCTCCCAGTGGGTCCACTGCAGAATCTTGCTATCTTCAGTGACCTTAAAGATGTTTTTACCTTTGGAGAAGGAACCAGCTGTCTCAGCAGTGATCCGCTGGCTTCATACAGCACTCCATCCGCTCCCACCTCACGCCCAGTGGCCCAGTGGCCCGTCAGCTGAGATTTGCCTCCTCCTGATGCTGTCCTGCCTCAGGTGCCAGCAGCATTGCTTTCTGCTTTCTTGTCTCTGCAGGAGCAGACTGCACATATTGCAACCCGGCACTCAGAGGGGGGTTAACGCCCCTGCCCCACCCTCTACCCGTGGGAACGGAAGCCAGTGGATAAGTGGCCCTACTTCCTAGAACAGTTCCAGGGGGCATTCTGGTTGTTTCTTGGGAGGCCTCAGCAGAATTAAGCCCTTGTGACCTGTAGCCGTGATCTTCTGCACACACTCTTCAGTAATACACCCACCTGACTCTCCCTCCACCCAGGCCCACTTCCCAGGAAACTACCTGCACCTAAGTCCTTGTCTCAGCCCCTGCTTTTGGAAATACCTAAATTTAGACACCTATTCCATTCATCTGGTAGGGCTGCCATAAGAAAGTACCACAGACTGGGTGGCTTAAACAGCAGAAATCTATTCTCTCCCTGTTCTGGAGACTGGGAGTCCAAGGTGTCGTCAGGGAGATTTCCTCTGAGGTACCCCCTCAGCTCGAAGGTGGCTGCCTCTTCCCCTGGTTGTTCCTCTGTCATAAACCAAGGACACCGGGTGGCTTTCCCTTCAGATTGGATTTTGGCCTACCCCCGTGGCCTTCTTGCAACTTAATCACCTCTTTAAAGGTTCATCTCCAAATACAGCCACATTCTGAGGCACTGGGGGTTGTGACTCCAACACAGGAATTTTTTTTTTTTTTTTTTTTTTAAACGGAGTCACCCTCTGTCGCCAGGCTGGATTGCAGTGGCACGATCTCGGCTCACTGCAACATTCAACTCCCTGGTTCAAGCAATTCTCCTGCCTCAGCCTCCTGAGTAGTTGGGATTACAGGCACGCACCACCACACCCAGCCAATTTTTGTATTTTTAGTAGAGATGGGATTTCATCATGTTGGCCAGGATGGTCTTGATCTCCTGACCTCATGATCCGCCCACCTCGGCCTCCCAAAGTGCTGGGATTACAGGTGTGAGCCACCGCGCCGGCCCAACATAGGAATGCAACAGGGACATTGGAGGAATAGCTCATGACACCTGTGAAGGAGAAAAATCAGTTTTAGAGTGTAAGCTGCCCCAACATATTTCTTTGGCCTCAAGGTTGTGGCTGTTTTCACGAAACTCTTCCATCTTGTCTAGAACTTACCTCCTCTGGGGCCTTGGGGAGGGGGGTCTGTGAACACGGAGGCCATGGCGTTCGCTTCCTTTTAGACTCACCGCGCAGTCCCTGTGTTCGCGTCCGCTCTGGTCCTGCTGGAGAAGAAGGGGAGGGTCAGGCTGCTGCTTGCCTGAAGGAGCTCAATGTGTAAATAAGCGCATTAGATGTATCTGGGGACAGCCGTGTAGGTTGGTTTGAGACAAGATATATGGCACAGACCACAGATTTTACATTCGGGGGAAACATACAGCTTCAGCGGGCTGAGTTTCTTCTAACGAGAGGTGTGGTCGGAGGCTTACAGCTGTGGTTGAATTAGATGCGTGATGGAACAGCTTCTGCCCTGAAATTCTCTGACTGAGAGATGGATGTGATCTGGAGTATGTGGAAATGGGATAGATGGAGGGAAGGTTACGGGAGAAGTGAACAGGGCCTTTTCCAGGTGATGAGGCCCTTCCAGGGTGCGGTATGGCCAGGTGTGTGAGACGTAGGGAGCACAAGGTCAGAAAGGCCTGCACTGAGCATCTTCCTGCCTCGGGGGCCTTTGTACTTGCCGCCTTGCCTCACCTCTTCATGTGACCTTGGCTCCTTGTCATCCGTTGACTCACCTGTCACTTCAGAAAAGCCCTTGCTACCATCCGGTCCACCAGTCACTCTTTATCCTGTTTTAGTGTTTTACTAACATTCGTCACCATCAGCGATTAGACTCTTGTGTTTGCGTGGTATCTACAGAGTGGCCTGAAACTCACTAGGTGGTCTATGAATATTTGCTAAATGAATGAAGAACTTGAAGGAAGCTGGCAGGGAGTGGACTCACTGCGATTAAGGGGTTTGGAAGGTTACTCAAGGCAGCCTCAGCTCCTTTCTAGTTTTTTTTTTTTTAATTCAGACTCTATTGAGTCAGTTCAGTTCATACATGTACCAAGTGCCCATCCGTGTCATACATTATGCTAGTTAGAGCTCAGTAATCAAATGAATTAGACCTTAAGGAGATCACAGACTAGTTCTGTAGCCCAGGTCGTTAATGTGGGTCCCTGGGCAGAATTCTAGATATTACTTAATTTTTTTATTACTACCCTCTACCCGAAATTTAGCATTTTCTTCTAGTATGAATGCTGGCAATAAACCACAGTAGAACTGGCAGTATGTTTGACTGTCACCCATAGAAATAGATATTTTCATATCACATTACACATGTTGCAGCTGTCTTGAAATATTGTTTATGCTCATCATGACTTCGAAATTACAGTAATTTTTGACCTGCTGCTGGATCTTTTTATTTAATGCACTAACACAGAAAACATAGATTACTGTATGATAAATTGCTTTTTACTATTTTGAATAGCTGTATTTCAATCAACATATTTCCTTTGTAATCCTATATATATATATATATATATTTAAGGCATAAAACTCACCAGTCTGAGAAAAGGGGCCCAATAGACTTCATCAGGAGGCCACAGGAAGGGCCTATGGCATGAAAACATTATGAGTTCTGGCAGAATTACGTAAAAAGAGAAGTCCTATCACTTGTTAAAATCATGTTAATGAAGATTCCTATCAAACGTGGACCCCACCTTCTGCTCTGAGTTTACTGCTTCCCTGTGAAACTTCTCCCCACTTTTATTAATTTCAGGATGGAAGTTTGCGAGGGATTCTTTTTTCATAGGTCCTTTGGAAGTGGTGCTCACCCTATCAGGACTGTAAGAGGATATTGCAAGCTTTGATGATTGAGCAGAAAAATCTTCGGACAGCTGGTCAGAACAAGCTTGTCCTGCCTTGTGGGAGCGACAGAGTTTTCCAAATGATCTTTGGGTTAAGACCTCAATTAAAAACAGCCTAAATTTACTTGTAGCAGGAATGTATTAAAGAAAAACATGAGCAAATCCATGTTGTGGTATAAAAAAGGAAGCACCATCGTGGAAGTCAGAGGCTTGAATTCTGATGAACTTAACACGAAGGAGCAAGAAACTTTAGACTGGTTACTTCACCAGTTTGCGATCTCCGTAACTGGGGGTGAATTGATCTCTAAGACCTAAGAATCTGTGGACTTAAAGACACTGATTTGTGGCATAATTAGATGTAGTTGAAACGGAAACATCAAGGTGTCAGAAGAAAAATGTACAGTAATACACCTCAGTTTCTTTTCTCCTGCGCCACTTAAATCTTAGACCCACCAAAAGCTCTAAATGTATCAGTGGATTTTTCATTATTTCCAAAAATATTCTGCTTGCTCTTTCTCTATAAACTATAGAGAGAAACCCAGGTTTCTCCTCAGATGCCTTATTAAGTTTAATTGTTATACAGTACAGCTTTGCTTCTTTGTTTCATTTAGGACCAGAAGGGGTCCAGGAAGCTGATTATCCCTTCCCTGCCCTGACACCCCCATTCACTGCTGCAAGCTTTGTAATGCCTGTGGTCACCCTTGGTAGCGATGAGCACTGGAGACTCCACCATGGGTAACACTAAGCAGAATCAGGCTTCTGTTCATCAGAATGAACAAAGGCACGGGCGTGGAATGAGAGCGTGGCAGATGGAGAGGGGTGGGGAGCCTAGAGGGTGGCTGGCTTCAGGCCTCAGCAGTGGAGAGGAGGGTACAGGAGCATGGCACCAGAGCCACCACACTTGGGACCAGCCCTGGATGCTCTATACAGCACCCATTTGTAAATGAGTGTGGCCCTGGACAGGTGAGGTCCTACTGGATTATTTAAGAATACTTTCGGATGAGCTGTATTTGTTCTTCCCAGCAACAGCTCTTTGAAGCGGTTTAGTGGAATATCCATTTTACAGTCAGCACATGCCCCAAGTCTCCCAACTCCTGGGCTCAAGCAATCCTCCCTCCTTGGCCTCCTAAAGTGCTGGGATTGCAGGCGGGAGCCACTGCACTTGGTCGATGTGCCCCAAGTCATGTAAAAAATGAATAGACAATGCAGAATATATGGGAGACTAACACATTGCTGGGCCTTTTGATTTGCGAGTGAGACCAGAACACTTTAACATAATAAAAGTCGTAGCTGGTTACCAAGCCAACTTTTTAACTTCGAAAGAGAGGGAAGAATAAGCATTATTAAAATTCACTGAATTGCTGAACCCCATTAATTAAAGGGATTCTGGAGGTAAGAAAAATGTGCTCCTTTTGTTGTGATACCACAATAATAAACATTATTGTTACTATTAGTACAGCTCTTTTCTTGCTTTCTTTTTTTGTCCCTATCAACCTTCCCTGGGAGAAAGAGAACTTTTCCAGACTAAGATTATACATTAAAGGATTGTCTTTTTTTTATTTTCAAGACGGAGTCTCACTCTGTTGCCCAGGCTGGAGTGCAGTGGTTCGATCTCAGCTCACTGCCATCTCCGCCTCCCAGATTCGAGCGATTCTCCTGCTGCAGCCTCCTGAGTAGCTGGGATTCCAGGCGAATATCACCACGCCCAACTAAATTTTGTATTTTTGGTAGAGACGGGGTTTCACCAGGTTGGCCAGGTTGGTCTCAAACTCCTGACTTCAAGTGATCCACCTGCCTGGGCCTCCCAAAGTGCTAGGACCACAGGTGTGAGCCACTGCACCCGGCCTAAAGAACTGTCTTTATGGTAAAGAAATGTTTGACTTTAGCACATTTATGGTAAAATCAAGGGCCACACATAAAAAAAAAAAAAAAAAATGATAAGTGGTGAGCTAAAAAAAAAAAAAAAAAAAAAAAAAAAAATCATAGTAACATTTTATAATGTTTTAAGCAAGTTCATGAATTTTTGTTGGGCCGCATTCAAAGCTGTCCTGGCTACATGCAGCCCATGGGCCAGGGGTTGGAGAAGCTACTTCTAGATGTTCTTCCTTCTGTCTCTGCATGTTAGATGCTTTCCCCTCTCTCTTAAAATGACCAAGTGGGACCAAGAAAGCATAAAGGCAACAAGAACACGCTGACTGGGCTTGAAGCCCTTGAATTCCAGTACGTTTCTGGTATGGACTTCTACTAAAGCATAATGCTTAATTCTATTTAGGGAGTGGGAACGTCTTTCATACTTTTTAAAACATCAGGCCAGGTGCAGAGGCTCATACCTGTAATCCCTGTGCCTTGGGAGGCTCAGGTGGGAGGATCACCTGAAGCCAGGAGTTTGAAACCAGCCTGGGCAACACTGTGAGACCCCATCTCCAGGAAACCATTCAAAATTAGCCAGGGGTGGTGGCATGTACCTGTAATCCCAGCTCTTCGGGAGGCTGAGGTAGGAGGATCCCTTGAGCCCAGGAGTTCAAGGCTGCAGTGGCTACAGTAAGCTATGATTGTGCTGCTGCACTCCAGCTTGGGCGCAGAGTGAGACCCAGTGTCTTAAAAATTTAAAGGCATTATTCCCAGGTGGAATGTACTACTGAGAAATAGAAGTCCTTTGGTTGAACGGAGCTTATAAGAAACTGTAAAACAGACATTGCCAACTACAGCTGATTGCCAATTTAAACAAAATAGAAAATTTCATAGCTTTTGAAATGGCATCAATTTTAAAGAAGTTTTTGTTTCCTGATCCAGGGCAAGGCTATTATTCTGATTTCAATACCCTTTATCCATCTGAAGAGCATCAAAATTGGCGGGTGCCAATCAAGTTTGGAAATGGAACTGAGCAGCATAGTAACCTATAGAAAACATTTAATAATTCTAAAAATGTTTGTCCTGTAGTGTTTACATATTGTTGTTCTGTCTAATTTGGGCAAAAGTTGGCAAAATGTATTTTAGAACCTTATTTTCGTTAAGGAGAAGGGAGAGCCACTGGCTTGGAGAAACTCGTAATATCCAGAGGAGAAGGAAAAGGGACACTTGTCATACTGAGTTCACGGGAACAGGAGAAACTGAACCCTCTTAGGTTGATCATCAGCCTGATGTGAAGGGACTTGA
This sequence comes from Cebus imitator, assembly GCF_001604975.1. Lineage (NCBI taxonomy): Eukaryota > Metazoa > Chordata > Mammalia > Primates > Cebidae > Cebus > Cebus imitator. The sequence goes on along the minus strand of NW_016107480.1, from coordinate 3,279,852 downwards.
GAGACTCTAATCTGTTCTTTCCCTTAACTGGTTAGGAAGCCAAGTCCAAGAGAAATCCCCCTGCCCAGGGCCTGGCAGAGCTGACGCAGAGAGAGTGGCCTTCATGGCTACCACCTTCTCATAAAGTCTGTGCTCTCCAGCTGTGCTTGGTGAAAAGATTTATTTAATGACATGTGTGACTCTAAGACTATTTGTGATGGCAGACACCACAGATTTGACTGGGTAATGTGATATTTGTTATTTGCTTTAAGTTAACTTTAGCCTTTAGGATGGCGTGATGCAAAGGGCACCGAACTTGTGATCCAGAAGACTTGGGTTCAAGTTTCAGATTTGACCTCAGTTTTGCTTCTGCAAATCTGAGGACCCTGTTTTCTTAATCCGTGAAATGGGAATAATAATACTCACCTAATTTACCTTACACAGTTGTGAGGATTAATTGTAGTGGGCTTTGGAAAAGTATAAAGTGCTATATAAACATAAAGAGGTTAACTCGCATCTTTGGTGACAGACTAAAAACGCATGCTTGTTTCAAATTTTGGATGCTCCAATTTGCAGACTCTTTCACATTCTCTTTCTCTTATTTTTACTCTATTTTTTCCCTTTAGATTTCTTTCTGTGAGGAGTCACAGTATCTCTCTACATCTGGGCTTTGTATCAAGGTGTATAAACTTAAAGCGTTACCTCCAGGGCAGTTTGTCAGTGTCTTTGCATATTTGAATTTTTTAGTACTGTGTTCAGTACATGAAACTTGCATCCTTGGCTGGGCACGGTGGCTCATGCCTGTAGTCCCAGCACTTTGGGAGGCTGAGGTGGGCAGATCACGAGGTCAGGAGATTGAGACCATCCTGGCTAACACAGTGAAACCTCATCTCTACTAAAATTAAAAAAAATTAGCCAGGCCTGGTGGCACAGGCCTGTAGTCCCAGCTACTCGGAAGGCTGAAGCAGGAGAATCACTTGAACTGGCGAGGCAGAGGTTGCAGTGATCCGAGATCGCACCACTGCACTTCATCCTGGGCAACAGAGTGAGACTGGGTCCAAAAATAACAAAGAAAGCTGCATCCTATGTAAGACCATAGGACATTTAAACAGATATTCAAATTTCTGTTGTGAAAATCCAGGCACATTCCTTGCTAGAGATGAAGCACTGAAGACAGTATAATCACCACCTTAAAACAAACCACCCAAGCACAGCTTTGACTACACAGATTGGAAGGGAATTTGGTAATTACACTCTTTAGTTCTTCTGTGGATATAACCAATCTGGGCAATTTGGGCACCAGAGCGGATTTTTAGGCATGAATTATCTGGTTAAGTTAGCCAGATCATTGCCAGCTGTCTCTCATGCTTTCTGCTCTGGAGACCCCAGCCTGAGTAATTGTCTTCTGTTTACTTATGCAAGCAAGTTGCTGGTTTCCATTTTCAAACAAAAACTAACTGCATGTTAGAATGGTATTTTAATTGAGCTATTTTTGTTGCTGATTCAGAGATTCCCCCACCCTTTGCCAAAGGAGTTGCCCAGATCAGAGCCCATTAATTTAGTTGATTTGGGGGGTTCCCCTGTTGACTTTGAGGAAGACATAAATATTATAATAGAGATTTAGAAGTTGATGGTATGAGGTTTTCCGAAACATTCAAAACGTATGTCAAATTCGGACCAAACATTTTTCTGCTAATTTTCCTAACTAAATGGAAACTCCAGCTGTATAAATAATGATTTTTGTTTGAAAATATTTCTTCTCTTGATTTTAGAACCACCTAGGGAATTAAATGATAAGTAAGTAGCAGGAGAGAACAACTTTGTCAATGTGAAACAGAATACAAAATTAATCACATTTTGAACTGAGTTCCAGAATGTAAAGCAACTCTTTAGCATGAGTTGCTGAAGCGAGCTGCTCTGCAGGGAGGAGGAAGAGGCATACTGAGATGTTTTGTTTGTTTCTTTTTTTTTATTTATTGGTATATTTGCCATTTCTCTGTTAGATCTGATTTTAATACTGCACGTCTTTCCACTGATGAGAAGTGCAGTGAGATGTCCCTCTGCAACCATCATTTTCCTCCCATTTATTCTTTTCTTTTTTTTTTTTTTTTTTTTTTGAGACAGTCTCAGTCTGTCGCCAGGCGCCAGGCTGGAGCACCATCTTGGCTCACTACAACCTCCGCCTCCCGGGTTCAAGCAGTTCTCCCGAGTAGCTGGGACTGCAGGCACATACCACCACACCCAGCTAATTTTTGTGTTTTAGTAGAGATGGGGTTTCACTATGTTGGCCAGGATGATCTTGATCTCTTGACCTCGTGATCCGCCCACCTCAGTCCCAAAGTGCTGGGATTACAGGCATGAGCCTCTGCCCCCAACTTTCTTTTCTTTTTTTTAAAGAGTCGGGGTCTCACTCTGTCACCCAGGCTGGAATACAGTGGCGTGATCATAGCTAACTGCAGTCTCAAACTCTTGAGTTCAAGTGATCCTCCCACCTCAGCTTCCTGAGTAACTAGGACTAGGTGCATGCCACCAACGCCTGGCTAATTTTTACAATTTCTTTGTCGAAAGGGGTCTCACTGTGTTGCCCAGGCTGGTCTGAAACTCTTGGGCTCAAGAGATCCTACTGCCTCGGCCTCCCAGAGCATTGGGATTATAAGCATGAGCCACTGTGCCAGGCCCTCCTCCAAGTTTTTCATAAGAAAAAAGGGAATTCATACTTCATTTACCTGACACTCCTCATCCCATTTAAGCGAATATAATGGAAACATGTAAATTTATGACCAGTATTGGTCCCTTTCTTACGGTAGGTTTGAGTTTTGATTGTAAACTTTGATGGAGGAAGCAATGGCGCCTCTACCCAGCCCGGGAGCTCCGCCCGCACTGCCTCGTCTGTTGCAGCGAAACCTCCTTAGCAGACATTACATCCTCTCGGGCCCTCGGTCACACTTTCTTGCACTCCATTGATTACATATCAAGGATTTACGATGTTGTGGAACAGCTGGTTTCATCACATATTTTGAACTCTTATTTAAGGGAGTTTTTTTTTTTTATATTCTTCATTCCACAAATACTTAACCAAGGCATTGTTTTGCCACAGGTACATGACTTCCAAAAAAAATCATAGCAGTAGTTATCCAAAAAAATCAAAATAGTCTAGTAGTGTCCATGTCGTCTTACTTTAAACGCTCACTTTTCTAGAATGTTCCAAAGGAACGAATGGCTGCAGTGACTGTTAACCTTAGTCCCAGCCTACTTCCAGCTAAGGCAGTTCTCACTGCAGATAGATGTATTTATTGGTCCAAAGAAAAAGAGAGGAAAACCTGGCTCCTCAGTATTTAGAGTGAGTGATTCACAATTCTGTACATGGGAGGCTTGGCTCCTTCGCTGTCTCTCAGGCTGCTTGGTAGGAAGTCAATGATACCAGCAGAAAAATGCTGTTTTTCTTTTTTTTTTTTTTTTTGAGACGGAGTCTTGCTCTGTCACCAGGCTGGAGTAGTGCAGTGGCGCAATCTTGGCTCACTGCAACCTCTGCCTCCTGGGTTCAAGCGATTCTTCCGCCTCAGCCTCCCGAGTAGCTGGGACCACAGGCACGTGGTATTTTTAGTAGAGATGGGGTTTCACCATGTTGGCCAGGATGGTCTTGATCTCTTGACCTCGTGATCTGCCCGCCTCGGCCTCCCAAAGTGCTGGGATTACAGGCGTGAGCCACTGCGCCCGGCCCCAAGGCTGTTTTTCTCACTTGGGGTTTCGTCTGCTCTCTGCAAACCACTAGAGAAACTGAAGTTTTCTTTCCATAATGGTCTGAAGTGTTGATAGTTACCATCTCTGTGAAAGTTCATTAAAAATGACTTATTTTCCTTTGGAAGGAGAGGTCTCGTGCTGGACCTAGCAGTGGAATATCAGGACCAAGGATCATAAGCCTCTTGCTGTAACTCTGGTTTCCAGATTTAGTTGAACCTACTTCTGCCAGAAGTAAATTTAGTGGGCATCTTGAATGGAAAAATGAACAGATGGTCAAGGATAGAGAAAAGGGTCGGGTAGGGGTGGGAATACCCCCAAAATCCAGTGTTAGCTGGTAAGGGAAGGCCCTGCAGGGGTGAGGGCATCCAAAACACACAATTTACTGTTTGAACCATTTTTGGGTGTATGATTCAGTAGCATTAGCTATGTTCACAATGGTACACAGCCGTCATCCATGTCCAGAGTTCTTCCACCATCTGTAACAGGAAATCTACCATTGAACAGTAACTCCCCTCCCATCCCTCCAGTCCCTGGTAAGCTCTGTTCTACTTTCTTGTCTGTATGATCTTGGCTACTCTAGATACCTCATATAAGTGGAGTCATAAAATACTTGTCTTTCTGTATCTGCCTTATTTCACTTAGCACAATGTCTTCAAGTTTCATTCATATCGTAGCATGTAACAGAATCTGATTCTTTTTCCATCTGAATGATATTCCATGGCATGTATAAGGCCCCATTTTGTTTATGTTTTCATTCACCAGTCGACATTGGAGTTTCCATCTCTTTTTTTTTTCTTCTTTTTTTTTTGGCTGAAAATTCCCAAAACCATCTCTTGGCTGTCATGAATAATGCTGCAGTGAACATTGATGTATGAAAGTATCTTCTGTTTGAGGCTCTTTTTTCAATTCCTTTGGGTATATACCCAAAAGTGGAATTGCTGCTCATAGGATAACTGTGTTTAACTTGTGTTTTTTGTTTGTTTGTTTGTTTTTGAGATGGGTTCTTGCTCTGTTGCCCAGGCTGGAGTGTAGTGGCGTGATCTCGGCTCACTGCAACCTCCACCTCCCAGGTTCAAGCGATTCTCCTGCCTCAGCCTCCTGGGTAGCTGAGATCCCACCCAGCTAATTGTTTTGTATTTTTGGTAGAGACTGGGTTTCACCATGTTGGCCAGGCTGGTCTTGAGCCCTTGACTTCAAGTGATCCACCGCCTCGGCCTCCCAAAGTGCTGGGATTATAGGCATGAGCCACTGTACCTGGCTGTATGTTTAACTTTTTGAGGAACTATCAAACTGTTTTCCACAGCGGGTGCCCCATTTTATAATCCAGCTAGCCCTGCACAAGGAGGTGGGGGCGGATCCTTGCTTTGACCCATCTGCATGTCACCCAATTCTAATTTGCTAACCAGGCCTCATCCTCATTCATCATTGGGTCGCCTATAATTGCTTTTGCTCTTTGCTGAATCCGTCTGCCCCTTGGCGTTGGCTTTGGCTGGGGAAAGGACCATATTTGCTTTGCCACTGACCTGGTTGGACATGTATGCCAGCCTGTTTATGAGGTGCTTTCTCTGGCTGAGGGAGTCAGGGGGTTGTGGGACTGTATTCTTCAGTGTAAAGGTGAGTCAGCACAGCAAAGTGTGCTTGCCCTGCCTCTCCAGAAACAATCTGCCTTTGAGTCTTTTCATTCTCCTAGTTACCATCTTCTTAATAGCTGTGGCTTCATCTAAATGAAAAATTTATCTTGTGCTGCTTACCCAAAGGAGAGGCTCCTCACATGTCAGATATTATTTCACCAATTATCTCAGTAACTTCTGTACTTTTTATTCCTGTTAGCAAAGTTTAGAATGATGCAGGTTTTCACAACATGCAGTGTTTTATGCATTTTTATCCTTATGTAGTTATAAGAAACAAAGGATTATTTCAAATACTTTTAATACCTTGAATTTGATATGTTATTGTGTGTATATTTATATCTGGACACAATTCTTTTCATTGATCAGTATAGACAAAGCCTTTAGAGGACAGTTAAGCTTCTCCAGCAATCATGTTTAAGATGTCTCAGGCCAGGCGCGGTGGTCATGCCTACAATCCCAGTACTTTGGGAGGCTGAGGCAAGTGTATCACCTGAGGTCAGGAGTTCGAGACCAGCCTGGACAACATGGTGAAACCCCATCTCTACTAAAAATACAAAAATTAGCCAGACATGTTGGGGGGGGTGCCTGTACTCCCAGCTATGTGGAAGACTGAGGCAGGAGAATCGCTTGAACCCAGGAGGCAAAGGTTGCAGTGAGCCAAGATCATGCCATTGCACTCCAGCCTGGGCAACAAGAGCAAAATTTCTAAAAAAAAAAAAAAAAAAACACTCAAATCTGTTTTTTAAATTTAACCTTTGAAACATTTGTGTAACACAGGTGGCTCATGGGCACCACCATCTTCTTTTGGCAGATAACGAAACAAACGTGTGTGTCAACACAGAAAGCTGGGTCTGCTCAAGAATTGCTGTGGGGTGCAGTGGCGGTGGGGGGGCAAGAGGGACGCAGGGGCCCCGCCTCCGTGTCTGTGGACCAGCCCTTCTCACAGTCCGTGGCTACCTCTCTTGGCTCTATTCTCTTTCTCTTCATGGAATTATTCTGTGGGGTCTGCATATAATGATTCTGCATTCCAACATCTAACTTCCCTGTGGCTTCCTGGTTACAAAAGACAGTTTCTTGACCTGAAATCCCCAGTTTGGGATTGTTAATAACATTTGTTTTGTAGCCTGTAGTGCTTCAGATACTGTCTCAGCCTGTGTGAATTCTGATAGCATTATTGCCTTATAGAAATTATTTGACCGGCCGGATGCAGTGGCTCATACCCATAATCCCAGTGCTTTGGGAGGCCAAGGTAGGCTGATCGGTTGAGCCCAAGAGTTTGAAATCAGTCTGGACAACACGGCCAGACCCCCATCCCTACAAAAAATTAATGGGGCATGGTGGTGCACACCTGTAGTCCTAGATACTCGGGAGGCTGAGGCGAGAGAATCACCTGAGCCCAAGAGTTCCAGGTTACAGTGAGTTGTGATCAAACCACTGACTCTAGTGTGGGTGACAAAGTGAGACCCCATCTCTAAAAAGAGCAATGCTAGGGTCAAGAAAATCTCTTTTTTTTTATGCTGGTATTCCCATTCTGCCGCCAGTTTGTCTTCACCCCTTTCAAGGTTAGTGCTCTGTGATGGCCCTAACATTTATTTAGTCTAAGGGAAATAAAAATTATTTGAGAATTAATTTGTGTGTGTATTGCAAGCCTTCCATCAAATTATAGGTTAACTATTGTATTTTATTATTTTACCATGATTTCCTATCAAGTACTTTACATACTTTTTAGTTTTTAAAATGACAGAGGCTGGGCTCAGTGACTCAGCCCTGTAATCCCAGCACCTTAAGAGGCCGAGGTGTGAGGATCACTTAAGCCCAGTAGTTGAAGACCAGGCTGGGCAACATAGTGAAACCTGGTCGCTACAAAAAAAATTAGCCAGGCACGGTGGTGTGTGCCCGTGTTCCTAGCTACTGGGAATGCTGAGGTGGGAAGATCACTTGAGCCCAGGAGACAGAGGGTGCAGTGAGCCACGTTCATGTAGCCTGGATGACAGAGCGCAACCTTGTCTTGAAAAATAAAAGTAAATGAAATAATAGAATGCCCTTCCCATCCAGATTGTAAGGCTTTTGTATGTTAGCGTCCCTGTGGTGTGTTGTATGTTGTAGATACATACTCCTGTTTATTACTTATGGTGTTTTTAGGCAGTGAGGTTTTTAATATTAGCTACTCATGATTCGTAACAACTTCAGTCTTTAGGAAATAAACTTTATTCGAATCCTTGAATTCCATTTTTAAGTGCAGTTACAGCTGACACCTTAGACAAATGAAGGGTTTGTCCACATCTTAGTTCATTCCTTCAGAAAACAACGACATCTAGGATCTAATGTGATCTCTCGTGGGCCCTCAAAAACTACTCGTCTTTTTTAGAAAGTCTAGTTGTGGGTGTGTTTCTCTTTATTCCATTGTGTCTGCCTGCCTTGTTACTGCTGTATCTGGAAGAAAATGCAGAAAATTAGCACGGCTCCTGTCCTTGCTGTTTTGTATAACCTTTATGTCCTCACCTATAAGCAAGATCCTTGGAAATGAAATGTTATGTCAAAAAACAGACTAAAAAAAAAAAAAACCACAACAACAACAGAAAACACATTTTCTTAACTGTTTGATTCAAGGGTTTGTGACTAGGTCTTGGAAAATGACAAAGGTCTTGGGAAGTCCCGCTGAGTCATGAATGGGTGTGGTAGGACTGGGACATGGACCTCTGGGCTTTGGTTCTGATGCTGGCTTCTCCGAGGGCAGCAGTCATGCTGGGGACAGCCGTTTTGTCCATTTATCCCTAGGCCTTGCCCTGTCCCTGACATATAGTAGATGCTCAATATATGTCTTTTGAACCAAACTGCATTGGCCTGGCCATGGCTTGAGCACTTGGACTAATAGCAAGCTGAGTGTCAAGTTCCTCCTCAATCAGGCTGGGGAGTCAGGAGCAGGTCATGGTGAGTTGGTCCTTTTGTGTAGGAATCCCTGGTGGCAGCAGCGCCTTGTACTTAAAAATAGAATACTACCAACATCATCTTCCTTCCCAGGATGACAAGGCATTGAGAAAATTAGAATGTGTATATATTCTCCATTTTCTTTTTTTGTTCTTTTTTTTTTTTTGAGATGGAGTTCCACTCTGTCCCCCAGGCTGGAGTGTAGTGACACAATCTTGGCTCACTGCACCCTCCGCCTCCTGGGTTCAAGCAGTTCTCCTGCCTCAGCCTCCTGAGTAGCTGGATCACAGTCTTGCACCACCACACACAGCTGTTTTTTTCTATTTTTAGTAGAGACGGTGTTTCATCATGTTGGTCAAGCTGGTCTCGAACTCCTGACCTCGTGATCTGCCCACCTCGACCTCCAAAAGTGCTGGGGTTACAGGCATGAGCCACCGCACCTGACCTCTCCATTTTCTAAGACATGCATTTTTTCATTTGTATGTTTTATTTTAGCCTTGATCTCCCTCTACATTTGTTTATAAAACAGTGGTACATCTTGTAATCACTTGCTTCTTAGAACTAAGGAATTTGTTTTCTCATCACTCTGAACGGCAGTTTAGCACAGTACAGTAAGTCCTCACGCCATAGGTTCTCGAAAACCAGTTTTAAATGAGTGATATATAATGAAACAAATTTGACCACAGGCTAAGTGATAAAAATAAGACTTAAGTTCCTAACAAAATACTTACGATATTAAACATTGAAATAAAGGTATGCCATACATACATTTAAGAAAGACTGGCAGAGTACGGTGGCTCATGCCTGTAATCCCAGCACTTTGGGAGGCCAAGGTGGGCGGATCATGAGGTCAAGAAATCGAGACCATCTGGCCAACATGGTGAAACCCTATCTCTATTAGCAAAAAATACCAAAATTAGCTGAACATGGTGGTGTGCCTGTAGTCCCAGCTACTCGGGAGGCTGAGTCAGGAGAATGGTTTGAACCCAGGAGGTGGAGGTTGCAGTGAGCTGAGATCACACCAGTGCACTCCAGCCTGGGCAACAGAGCAAGACTCCGTATCAAAAAGAAAAAAGAAAGATTAATTGAAAAACAAGTAAGATGATTATTTAATAATTTATTCCAGCTCAGGATTTCTGATGGATAGAGCCTGTCCCAGCAGCTCAGGGTGTCAGGGGGGGCAGCAGCACTGAACAGGATGCCATCCCATCAGAGGGCACATTCGTACACAGCCTCTCACTCAGACCGGGGCACGTCCCATCATGGGGCACACTCGTACGCAGCCTCAGTCACTCAGACCGGGGCACGTCCCATCACGGGGCACACTCGTACGCAGCCTCAGTCAGACCGGGGCACATCCCATCACGGGGCACACTTGCACACAGCCTTGGTCACTCAGACCAGGGCATGTCCCATCATGGGGCACACTCGTACGCAGCCTCAGTCACTCAGACCGGGGCACGTCCCATCACGGGGCACACTCGCACACAGCCTCGGTCACTCAGACTGGGACACTGTAGATACGCCACTTCACCCCATGTGCACAGCCTTGGGGTGTGAGAGGAAACCTGAGGACCCAGAGAAAACCCACACAGACATGGTGAAAACCTGGAAACTCCACAGATAGTGGCCATGGGCAAGAATCCATTTTTTTTCTCATCAATGTTATAACAAAATGACATTGATGAAATGCTATTCAAAGACCTGCTGTAGTTACGAATGGGTTATTAGACGGGTTTAGGTCTCTACTTTGCTAGTTGCTTGCTGACGTTAAGTTTTTCATCATCTGCAACTTAAAAATCCAGGAATGATGAAATGATACTGTTTAGCAGAGTCCGGACATATTAGCTACAGTTGTTCTCATGAAATTATTTCACACGAAGTTTAGGGATTTATCCTGGAAGGCAGTAGGAGTGCCTACTCACCACATGTGGGCGTTGTTCTGTCATTCCACAGGTGGCACTTAAGGTTGGAATCATTGCTGACCCCAACATAAAATGCCTCTTTCTGGACGAGGAAATGGAGAGTGAAATTTGTAATTCCCCGTGTTGTTTATTTCTTTAAAGTCATAGTCTTGCTGTGTCACCCAGGCTGGAACTGGAGTGCAGTGGCCCAGGCTTGGCTCACTGCAACCTCCTCCTCCGAGGTTCAAGCAATTCTGCCGCATCAGCCTCCCAGGTAGCCGGGACCACAAGCGTGCGCTACCACACCTGGCTAATCTTCGTAATTTTAGTAGAGACAGGGTTTCACCATGTTGGCCAGGGTGGCCTCAACTCCTGGACTCCAGTGATCTGCCTGCGTCAGCCTCTCAAAATGCCAGGATTACAGCCGTGACCCACCACGCCCAGCCCTCTGTATTTTTCATGGGATGGATGGCTGAACATTTAGAGAGAACCTAAAAAGTTAAAAGTAAAAGCAAAGAAATCTTAGTAACAAAAAGCAACTTCATGCAATGTCATTGTTTTACTTCATCTTAATAAATGTGGCCACCTTAGAGCCAGAATCTGATTGAGTTTCAATAGTCTTTCTTGGATAATATCAGGATAGAGAGTATAAATTAGATTAACATATTAGCTTGCATCTTGTCAGGGAAAATAGGTAGATTCTCTGCACACGGAGGAAGGAGGGACCTCCACGTTGTCCTGTTTAGTGTCATACTAAGGAAGAGTATGGCCAGCCAGTGCCTGGCGTTCTGCAGCTTGGGACAGGTGGTAGGGGACGGCACTGCTTCTCTTGTGAGCTTTCTTGCCCAAGGGACAAATGAGCTAAGCAGTACTACATCATTAGTGGTCTCTCTCTCGCGCGCGCGCTCTCTCTCTCTCTCGCGCGCGCGCTCTCTCTCTCTCTCTCTCGTGTGTGTGTGTGTGTGTGTGTGTGTGTGTGTGTGTGTGTGTGTGTAAATGTAAGAGAACAGAGCCTGTAAGTCTTGCCATTTTGCTTTATCAGGAATCCCACTCCTACCCTTCACCATAGGAATGTAGTCTTCACCCCAAGCCACTGCTTTTGCTACAAGCCCTTCTAATCTCGAGTGGTCGTGGGGGCAGTTCACTGCTGCACCAGCAGACCACACGACTCACGGCTATCTTTTTTTTTTTTTTTTTTTTTTTTAACGATGATTTGCACTGATCTAGCCTCCAAAGAGTAAGGGCCCAGATGAAACAGAATTTATTTTATTTTATTTATTTATTTATTTTTTGAGACGGAGTTTCGCTCTTGTTACCCAGGCTGGAGTGCAATGGCGCGATCTTGGCTCACCGCAACCTCCGCCTCCTGGGTTCAAGCGATTCTCCTGCCTCGGACTCCCAAATAGCTGGGACTCCAGGCGCGCGCTACCATGCCCAGCTAATTTTTGTATTTTTTAGTAGAGACAGGGTTTCACCATGTTGACCAGGATGGTCTCGATCTCTTGACCTTGTGATCCACCTGCCTCAGCCTCCCAAAGTGCTGGGATTACAGGCGTGAGCCACCGTGCCCGGCCGAAAATTTATTTTTATATCATGTCATCTTGTGCAAAGACTGCTACATAATCAGGCGTCAGAAATCTAAGGGAATAGGCTGTGAAGTCATTCTGTCCATGAGTTGTGTTACAACACATTCATTCATTGTAAACAATCACCAACAGTCGTTGCCATAATTTATTCTTGGCAGTAAATTGGGTTTTCAAGTGACAGAGTGAGCTATCAGAATTAAGCAACCATGAGCTCCAGCTATGCGTGCTGGAAAAGATGTCTGTGAGACTTCGGGTACCGCCGCCTCATATTAGAGGTGAGCAAGTGGAGGCCCAGGGAAGGCAGGTGACTTGCCCACGGTCACCCGGTGGGTTAGGGCCATATCAAGAACTAGAACATTGGTCATTCATCACATTGTGTCCTTAAGGCTTTCTGCTCCACTTCCTGTTGACACAATGGGCAGGATTTTGAAATCCACTTTCATTCCTGGGGATTGATACGAAAGGTTTTTCACTTGTCCAATCCCATTTTCTTTCTCCAGGCAGATGACAGGTAGCAATTTCAGAAACTGAGCAGAGAATGGTGAAAGCTACATTGTAGTGGGCTCTTTTTGGTTTGGTTGTCATGAGTGCTCTCAATTCAGAGCTTAGAAACCTCTCCAGAGAAATAATCATCAGCTCTCCAAGGAGTGCTCTTGCAGGCTAGCATGTTGCCTTGCTTGCTGGTGTATATCTTCCTGTAAACTCCCGGCATCCAGTGTCCACACAGAGAAAAACCGGCTGACGTATCTTCCTCTGTTGTATGACAGACAATCAGAATGTAGCTCTGGTGCCTTGTCATGTACCCACAGTAAGTTAAATGTGTTTGCCTTTAATATATAAATGTGTTTGCCTTTTATACACACACACACACACACACACACACACACACACACATAGCAATCAGAACAGATGTTTTTAAAATATGATTTTCAAGGAAATATGTAAAAACTGGCATCTCTTCAGATAGACATAGAGATACTAAGAATCCTTGGTTAATATGACTTGTTTGTATACTCCATGTGGTGCATTTTACACAGTATCTAGAGGTGTTGCCTCATTTTGGATTAGTTAAAAGACAGGTTTGAGACGTGGGAGAAGAGTATGTTGTATTTCTTGTCTGATCCGAGGAATTTTGTATTCCTGAAGTCTATAATTAGGGGCTTGTGTTGATTATTTATTGAAACAAAGCTGAAGGTGGGGGTGAGGGGAGGGCCACATAGTGGAAAACATTCTATGGCAGACATCTGAGCTTTACTTAAAAGCATGGGCTGCAAAGAAATGTAAATTCATTGGCTTAATTGGAAGAGACTATTTATAGAAATTGAATGATCCAGTAAAACTAAAAGGCTGGCTTCTTTCATCTTCAGAGACCTGCCTTAGTAAATGCTGTTCTGAAAATCCCTCGCCTGCAAAGTGGACTTTGCCATCCAGTATGTGGCCTCCTGGTAACTTTGATGTAACCCTATTGCCTGACTTGTATTTATTAAGTACTTTTCTTTTTTGGCTTTGGGTTTCTACTGAAAACATACATAGAAAGCAAAAAATGTCCATATACACTGAAGTTGTCTGATTTTTTAATGTAACTCCATAATTTGATTTCAATAACTATTATAAAGAAACTTTTATAAGAAGATAAAATTGGAAAATCTTGCTGTCCAGCCTGTTCCCACCTAACCTGCCCGCCCACGCCTTTTATAGTTTACCATTTCCATTAAATTTTCAAAAATTCTTCCACTGTTTATGCAATTCTCAAAAATATTCAAATGCTTTTTATTTTCCCTCTTAGAAAAGGTGACAACTAGATGTTATTCTGCACCTTGCTTTTACATGGGACCGTGTACTTTCATGAGCTTTTCATGTACATAAGCTTTTATGAGCTTTTTACGTGAGATCACATACTTTAATGAGATTTTCACATACATATGAGCTTTTCAGTACATGCAATCTGCCTCGTACTTTTTGGAGCTGTGCAGTATTCCACTGTATGCAAGTCTCGGAATTATTTACATCAGTCTCCCGAATAGACTTTTTGATTCTTTCAATCTTCTGCTATTATTAAGGTGCCATGAATAACCTGTATATCACTTCATACATGCTCAGGTGTATCTGTGGGGTAGCTTCCTATAAAAGGATTGGGATTCGGGCCAGTAGATCTGTGCATATGTGTTTGTGATAGTACGGCTTGCCCCCCTTTTATTAATAATTAAGTTTTGGGGTTCATGTGCAGGTTTGTTACATAGGGAAACTGTGTCATGATGGTTTGTTGTATAGATTACTTCATCACACAGGGATTAAGCCTAGTACCCATCAGTTATTCTTCCTGATCCTCTCCCTCCTACCACCCTCTACCTTCTCTAGGCCCCAGTATCTGTTCCCCTCTGTGTGCCCATGTGTTCTCATCATTAAGCTCCCACTTATAAGTGAGAACATGCAGTATTTGGTTTTCTGTTCCTGTGTTAGTTTGTTAAGGATAATGGCTTCCAGCTCCATCTATGCTCCCACAAAGGATACAACCTCATTCTTTTTATGGCTGCATAGTATTCCAAGGTGTATATGTACCACATTTTCTTCATCCAGTCTGTCATTGGTGGGCATTTAGGTTAATTCCATGTCTTTTGCTATTGTGAATGGTCCTGCAGTGAACATATGTGTGCATATGTCTTCATGATAGAACAATTTATATTCCTTTGGAAATATACCCGGAAATGGGAATGCTGGGTTGAATGGTAGTTCTGGTAGTTTTTTGGTCCTTGAGAAATCACCACACTGCTTTCCATAATGGTTGAACTAATTTATACTTCCAATAACAATGTATATACCTTTTTCTTGGCAACCTCACCAATATCTCGTTTTCTGATTGTTTAATAATAGACATTCTGTCTGGTGTGAGATGGTATCTCATGTGCTTTTGATTTGCATTTTGATCGGTGACACTGAGCTTTTTTTCTTGTGCTTATTGGCCCTATGCATGTATGTCTTTTGAAAAGTGTCTGCTCATGTCCTTTGCTCACGTTTTAATGGGGCTGTTTGTTTTTTTCTTGTAAATTTGTTTAAGTTTTTTATTGATGCTGGATATTAGACCTTTGTCAGATGCATAGTTTTCAAAAATTGTCTCCCATTTTACATGTTGTCTGTATACTCTGAGAGTTTCTTTTGCTGTGCAGAAGCTCTTTAGTTTAATTTGATACCATTTGTCGATTTTTGCTTTTGTTGCGATTGCTTTTGGTGTCTTCGTCATGAAATCTTTGCCTATTCCTGTTTCTAGAATGGTATCGCCTAGGTTGTCTTCCCGGGTTTTTACAAAAGTTTTGGATTTTACACTTAAGTCTTTAATCCAACTTGAGCTGATTTTTTTCTAGTTCTGTGAAGAATGTCATTGGTAGTTTGATAGGAATAGCATTGAATCTGTAAATTGCTTATGTTTTCCCATTTGTTTGTATCATCTCTGATTTCTTTGAGTAGTGTTTTATAATTCTTGTCATAGAGATCTTTCTAGCGTATTCCTAGGTATTTTATTCTTTTTGTGGCAGTTGTGATTGGGATTATGTTCCTGATTTGGCTCTTGGCTTGACTGTTGGTATATGGAAATGCTAGTGATTTTTGTACGTTGCTTTTGTATCCTGAGACTTCACTGAATTTGTTATCAGCTTAAGGAGATTTTGGGCTTGAGACCATGGGGTTTTCTAGATATAGAATCATGTTGTCTGCAGACAGGTATAGTTTGACTTCCTCTCTTTTTATTTGGATGCTCTTTATTTCTTTATCTTGACTGACTGCTCTGGCCAGGGCTCCCAATACTATGTTGAATAGAAGTGGTGAAAGAGGGCATCCTTGTCTTTTGCCAGTTTTCAAGAGGAATGCTTCCAGCCTTTTCCCATTCAGTATTATGTGGCTGTGGGTTTGTCATAGATAGCTCTTTTTATTTTGAGGTATGTTCTTTCAATATCTAGTTTATTGAGAGGTTTTAACATGAAGTAGTGTTGAATTTTATTGAAAGCCTTTTCTGCATCTATTGAGATAATCGTATGATTTTTGTCTTTAGTTGTTTATGTGATGAATCACATTTATTGTTTTGCCTAAGTTGAACCAACCTTGCATCCCAGGGATAAAGCTTATTTGATTGTGATGGGTACTTTTTTTTTTTTTTGCTTGGCATATTTTGTGTCTTGAGAAAATAGATGGGTAAGCTTTTTGATGTGCTACTGGATTTGGTTTGCCAGTATTTTATTGAGGATTTTTGCATGGATGTTCATCAAGGATATTGAGCTTTTTTTTTTTTTTAATTGTGTCTCTCCCAGGTTTCGGTATCGGGATGATACCGAATGAATGATAGAATGAGTTAGGGAGGAACCCCTCCCCCTCAGGTTTTTGGACTAGAGTGGGAATGGTACTAGCTCTTGGTAAATCTGATAGAATTTGGATTTGGCTGTAAATCCGTCTGGTCCTGGGCTTTTCTTGGTTGGTAGGCTATTTATTACTGATTCAATTTCAGAGCTTGTTATTGATCTTTTCAGGGATTCTGTTTCTTTCTGGTTCACTCTTGGGACAGTGTGTGTGTCCATGACTTTATCCATTTATTCTAGAGTTTATAGTCGTGTTGCTTGCCCTTTCAGTGGACTGGTGTTTTTTTAAATGGAATGCTTCACATAATTTGCCTGTCATCCTTGCACAGGGGCCATGTTAATCTTCTCTGTATAGTTCCAGTTTTCATATAGGTGCTGCTGAAGCGAGCACCCTAAGTTCTGATTGATTTCTGCACTCCTGCCAACTTAATGAGGGCTGCACCAATAGAGTGGTTATCTATCTTAAGCTGATACACGAATTCAGTGAAGTCTCAGAATACAAAAGCAACATACAGAAATCACTAGCATTCCCATATACCAACAGTCAAGCCAAGACCCAAATCAGGAACATAATCCCATTCACAACTGCCACAAAAAGAATAAAATAGAAACATTTTTTGTTACTCAAACTTTTGGATTTTTGCCAATCTCATTTGTAAAATATACTATATCGATACAGTTTAGATTTGCATACCATTTTTAAAAAGCAAGAGGCTGGATATCTTTTCAAGATGTTTAGAGGCCATTTCTTTTTCTTTTTTTTTTTTAAACTGTACTTACTTAATTCATGTACGTGATTTACTCTCCTATTGGATTCTTGCTCTTTTTCTTGTTGATTTGTGAGGGCTCTTTATATAACAGGGAGATTAGCTCTGTGATATAATCTTCAAATTTTTCTCGGTTTGTCATTTCCTTTAGTATTTGTGGGGTCGTCTGTGTTATACAGAAGTTAATTTTCCATTCTTTGCTTTATGGCTTCTGGATTTCAAGTCACAGAAAGCATTTTCCACCAAACCCTTCCACACATACACCTACAAGAATTGACCCATATTTTCTTGCAGAATTTCTGTGCGATTACTTCTTTTTGCATTTAATTATTTGCTCCATTTGCGGTTTATCCTGATATTCTGTAAAGTTTGGGTTCAAGTTTGGTTTTTTTCTGGAGATAGGCTGTCGCTCTGTTGCCCTGATTGGAGTACAGTGGCGCAGTCACGGCTCCCTGCAGCCTCCACCTCCCAGACTCAAGCAGCCCTCTTACCTCAGCCTCCTGAGTAGCTGGGACCACAGGTGCACAGCACCATGCCTGGAAAATTTTATTATTTGTGGACATGAGGCCTCGTTATGTTGCCCAGGCTGGTCTCGAACTCCTGGGCTGCAGGCGATCCGACCTCATCCTTTCAAAGTGCTGAGATTATAGGCAGGAGCAACCGTGCCTGGCCCAACTTTATTTTTTTGTAGATGGCTACCCAATTTCCCTAACCACTTAGTCAAAATGCCCACCTTTCCTCCCACTGAAGTGCCACCATTATAAAGTAAATGTTTTGTAAATGAAAAATAGCCACTGTTCCCTTGTAAAACAAGAAACCATGGGTCACTGCTTTTTGGAAAGAATGTTTAGGTTCTCTTTTTAACTCAAGACAGCTCTTCCATTTTGTCCTCCAAGGGTGATACCTACTCAAGAGTGAATGAATGTTAACAACCCACCTGCTTGTTTCTCCCTAGGGGAATGTTAACCTTTTGCCTCCTAGCACAATTCCTAAGATTTATCTTAAGACATTGTCTCCTTTCAATCAAAGTATTTGTCTCTTTATCACAAAGCCTGAAGCTAAATAGAAACATTTCTTGTTATTCAAGGAGCATGTTTTATGAGCCCTAAGAACAGGAGTTCTCAAAGTGTGGTCCTCCGACTAGCAGCTTCAACATCAGCTGAGAATTGTCAGAAATCCAAATTGCCATCCCTGACCTGCAGAATCAGAGACTCTGCATGGACAAGCGCAACAATCTGAATTTAATAAGCCTCTCAGGTGATTCTGAGCATGCTCAAGTTTGAGTCCTATGACCTTAGAGGTAATATTTAATTTCATAATGGCAGTTTACAACCCTTCGGCACTGCCTTAGGTGGGTTATGTCCTTATCTTCTCGACTTGTGAAAATGTAGACTAGCAGCAGGAATTGACATTCTGTTCTTTAGAGGTGGAATTCTTTAGAGTAGGAAACTTCCCTGTTATCTCAGGAGTCAGGGAGAGACCTCACTAGTACTGAGTGCTTTGGCCTAGTACATCTTCCATCCAGGATCTTGCCGCTGGGTCAGTGCTTCCCTTTGTCATATAATAAAAAACCAGCAAAACTGGTTTCTATAATTTGCTAGGGAGTTTTGTAGTGTTGAAGACTTGTCTTACCCCCACAAAAGCATCATTGTTCCTTCTCATCCCTTGCCCCTCTGCCTTTAATATTAATTTGATACCAGAACAGAATACATCTGATGACTGTTAGCCACGCCATCATGGTACTTGTATTTGGCAGGTTAAGGCAGAGTTCCCATAAACAGCAGTAACCTCTGAGCCTAATTGCCAGCCAGGGTTCAGCTCAGAGCAGTAGTTCTAAAGCTGTTCTGGCCTTAAGTCCACTGCAAAACTTTTTAAAATCCAGCTACCCAGGCCACATCCATGTAACTGATTCTACGTCTCAGGGGTGGAACCCAGGGATCAGGATGTTTTTTTCATTACCCAATTGATGACAATGTGTATCCAAGTTAGTTTAAGAACCAAGGACAGGCACATTTGTTCTAAAGCAGTTTTGATTATCATAAGATTATAAGAGGGACCAAATATCAAGTGCAAGAAAATGGTCCTGAATGCCAATACAATCAGAATAAGAAATGCATAAAGAGCAACTTGCTTGAAGCTGAAGTCAACTCCGTTTTGGATGGTTTTCTTGTCTTTTGATGAACCCGTGTTGTCATATGTGTTTCTCTCCATATGCTGTGTGTTTCATTGTAATAGTCTTGCTGATTGATTTTGTTGGCTGTAGGCAAAGTGATAAAATGCCAGTGAATGCCTGAGCCAGGGAGGTCAGGACTGGACTTTCCCGCTTGGCTCTGTTTTGATGCATTTAGCAGATTGATTCCAACCCTCTTTGGAGACTCTGACCTACAAAAGCTTCTGTTATCTTTGAGAGCTCCAGGGAAAGCTATGAACCTTTCTAGATCTTTTCCCACCTTTTGGCCTATCAGATATTGCCTTGTCCACAGCAGCACTTGACGATCCATCATAGAAGACTATGGTTTTATTTATTGACCCTGCTGTACAATTTCCTCTGTATCAAGTCATAGTTGGCTAAAGAGAGAGTTGATGATTAAATACAAAACTTTCTAAACATCCTGTTTTCCCTCAAGACAGGGCACTGTTCTTAATAAAGTGAGCATTCTTTTGGACTGGCCCTGGGGCAAGGGTGTCCCAAAAGCTTTGATAGGGGTGCCATTTGGTCATAAACAGTGTGGTAATAGGGTGGAGACAGAAAGAAATTCTCTCATTCCTTTTACAACTCCAGACAATTCTAGAACCAACTCTTGGGACCCTAGGGAAAGAACTGTGAAATGATATGCTAGCTGAGGCTTGCTGTGGCCATACCTCAGGGTTATGCATTGAAGGAGCTAGGCAAAGAGTTTTTTGTTTTTTTGTGAGACAGTCTCACTCTTGTAGCCCAGGCTGGAGTGCAATGGCGCCCGCCACCTCCGCAACCCAGGTTCAAGCGATTCTCCTGCCTCAGGCTCCTGAGTAGCTGAGATTATAGGCATGCGCCACAATGCATGGCTGATTTTGTATTTTCTTTCTTTCTTTTTTTTTTTTTTTCTTTTTTTTCAGTAGAGACGGACTTTCTCCATATTGATTAGGCTGGTCTCGAACTCCCAACATCAGGTGATCCACTCTCCTCAGCCTCCCAAAGTTCTGGGATTACAGGCGTGAGCCACCTTGCCCAGCCTGGAGCGTATGCCTTTAAGCTACAAACTAAGTCACAGATCAAGAGGCTTTTTGCTTAGAATTCTATGATGGTTTTTGAAATATATGGTCCTTACTTTATGTTCTTACCTATAATCCTATATGTTTCTGGTGAATTTAGCTTTTGCCAGGTTCTGGTGGGTCTTACCCAGAGATGGTCCGAGTAAATGAACAAAAGAAGTAATTGATTAGGATGTGAAACTTCAGAGATGCCCACAGCCCTTTAAGCCCTGGAAAGTGGTATGCCAGTGAGTTTTCTGGTCCTGTCTACGCTTTGTACAAATGAAGAAACCAAGACCCAGGGAACTCAGCCAAGGTTCCTTGCCATTCCTCCAGTCTCCCTGTTTAAAAAAAAAAAAATTAAGTTATATTTTGCAAACTGACAGAATTATACAATGGAAATAACATTCATTTTAATGTATCTGTTCTTGTAGTTTCTTATTTTATTCACCCTTATAAACCATTCTGAGAACATTGTCATAAAGAGCATTCTCCTAAATTGGAATGTGATTCAAATAGTCCTGTCTCTTTTCCTCCTTGCTTTTTATGAAATGACTGCCTACACGCACTTGCGCACATTATTTTAGTGAGCAATGCAATGTGCGAATACAAATAGAAATAGATTTTGTAAAAAAAAAAAAAAAATTAATGTCAGTCCGCTAGTTGAAAAAGTACCAAAGTCATTACAAGATCCATTAACTCTGTTTAAGAAAAGCATTGAGGGCTTTTGGGGGGATTTTGAGTAATTTTATTTTATAAATACTGTTCTCAGATTCATAAACCTTAACTGATTTGTAGAGATTATGAAGGTTTGTTTCTCACGCAGTTAATATTTGTTGCTTTTAAAATAACCAAGTACTTACTTTGCATTTGTAATGATTGCAGTGATTTGTAATTGCAAAAATTAGTCCTGGTCGTAAGAACTCCTCGATGAATTCTCACATAAGATCTCATGCAGTGTTCCTTAAAGTTCATTTGGGGTCATTCATCAGGAAAAGCAGTGCATTTCGGGTTTATGAACTCACTTTGCCCACAGGTGAGATTTCCAGGCTTCGAACCAGCAGGAAGAGAGGCAGTGGGTGGATCTGACGTAGGTATGGCTTCAGAGATGAAGAGAGTGTTTCTCCTCCGCACCCCCTTTGCCTACACCTGGAAATAAGTTTAGCCTAGGGAAGAAATGTTCCCTGACTTGTCAGGTTCAGCTAGTGTACCTTTTGAGATCCTTCATTCTCTCTCTCTCTTTTGAGATGCAGTCTCACTCTGTTGCCCAGGCTGGGGTGCAGTGGCCCCATCTCGGCTCACTGCACCCTCCACACCCCAAGTTCAAGTGATTCTCATGTCTTGGCCTCCCAAGTAGCAGGGATTACAGAAGCCAGCCATTATGCCCAGCTAATTTTTTTTTTTTTGTATATTTAATAGAGATGGGGTTTCACCATGTTGGCCAGGCTGGTCTTGAACTCCTGACCTCAGGTGATCTGACCACCTTGGCCTCCCAAAGTGCTGGGAATACAGGTGTCAGGCACTGCACCCTGCCCGTTCTCTCTTCAGTCTCCCAATTAACAAACATCTGCGCAGCATCCATTACCTAGAATTGTAGGAAGGTGTAGTATAGGATACAGGTAGTAAAGAGATAAGTGGGTTAGAAAATAATCACTCATAAAAAGGAGACAAACTGTCAGAGTGGTCCCCTAGCTACACCTGCCACAATTGCCTCCTGAGAAATCCTTGTTCTGCATATGAGCTAAATTCCTGCTCGAATAAATTATTGCTCTTCCTATGATCATTGGGCTGCTGAATAGAGCCAGGGTGTTTCACAGACGTCATAGTTTGTTATCGACTTTATGACCAGTAAAAGTTAATATCGTCACCCCTTTCCTGCAGCAAGACATTATCTTTTTTTTTTCCCAACACTCATTTAGGTAAAGAACATTTTTCTTAGTATAGTTTTCATTGAATTCCGTATTATCAAGTTTGTATATTTTTAGAGCTTTTGGATCACTATTCCAGCCCACATTTTTCATAGCAATTTGTCTAGTATTTCTTCAAGATCTTTTTATGTTCATTTGAAAACCGAACATGACTTCGTATGTATTCATTAGCAATCCCTGCCGTGGGCCTTTCTGTTTGATTTTTCTGAACCTCATTGTGGCTCATGGTGAAGTAGAAAAAGGCTAACGAAGACCTTGTTCTGAACTTAAAGTGAGTAAGCAAGAGGCTTCAGAGCCATAATCTCTACCAAAATGTTTGTCCGCATTGCTGTAACAGGGAGTCATTCAGAATGAGAGTAGAGGAATTTGTCTCCTTTTAAAGAATTGTGTGTGCGTTTTCTACTTTCATGGTTCTGTTGCTTTGCTGGGGAGATTTTGAAAGAGAAGACTCATCATCTTGTACTCCCCGTACCAAGGGGTCTTTAACCCCTAGGTCAAGCAATGACACCAGAGTTGGTTGCTCTGCCCACTGGTTCCTCTCTGCACCTCCCTCCCAGACCATTTCTCCAGCTCCTCAGCCTTAGAAAAAACAGCTCACTCATGGTGCTCACTGGTGGACTTTGGAGATAAGCTTCTATTCTTGGTTGTTTTTAATTCTCTTCTTAGAGCCAGCCCATGTCTTATCAGTGTAACTTTACTCCCCAAGGATTCCATTCTGTCCTTTAAACACTAGATTTCTCAAAAATAGACTTGTCGGTAAAACTCTGTTGTGACCAACAGGCAAAAGTATTGATTTTGTATGGAGAGTGCCTTTGTCATATTCTGTTCCCAAGAAGTGGTTCCAGGATGCTTTCCTAGAAGTTTTTGGGAAGAACAATTGGAGTAAGAGAAGTTCTTCCGTTATCTGCCCTGGTCTGGGTGTCTTCGGATGACTCTGTTGGCTGACCAGTTGTTTAATCCTGAATTTATGTTGTCAGGGATCATGTGACATGGGGTCTGTATCAGAGTTTCCACAGTTGTTTTTTTCTTTAGTGATACAGCCTGGAAGGG
Organism: Cebus imitator; assembly: GCF_001604975.1. Taxonomy (NCBI): domain Eukaryota; kingdom Metazoa; phylum Chordata; class Mammalia; order Primates; family Cebidae; genus Cebus; species Cebus imitator. The sequence continues at coordinate 3,256,764 of NW_016107480.1, read as the reverse complement.
CCAGGCACGGTGGCTGATGCCTGTGATCCCAGCGCTTTAAGAGACTGAGGCAGGTGGATGGCCTGAGACCAGCCTGGCCAACATGGTAAAACGCCATCTCTACTAACAATACAAAAATTAGTCTGGGTTGGTGGCTGTAATTCCAGCTCCTCGGGAGGCTGAGGCAGGAGAATCGCTTGAACCTCAGAGGTGGAGGTGACAGTGAGCCAAGAATGTACCATTGCACTCCAGCCTGGGCGACAGAGCGAGACTCCGCTGGAATTAAAAAAAAAAAAAAAAAAAAAAAAAAACAGGAAGAGCTTCAGTGGGAAGAACAGTAGGAGAAATGAAGGCCCAGGGATTATCTGAAGAGACATACCGATCTCAGAACGGTGATGCCAGCTATAAAAACTGAGTACCACTTATACCATTAGATAAAGAGCGTGTTCTGAAATCCTATTACCACTACATTATGTTAAAAACTACGTATATGTCTCAACAGTCAGTGTAGCTGAGAATTGATGTCACTGTTTACACTGATTTTTTTTTTTTTTTTTTTTTTTTTTTTAAAGAATTTTTTTTTTTTTTTTATAAGACGGAGTTTCACCATGTTGGTCAGGCTGGGCTTGAACTCCCGACCTCAGGTGATCCGCCCGCCTTGGCCTCCAAAGCACTTGGATTACAGGCATGAGCCACCGCGCCCGGCCTACACTGATTTTTTTTTTAATACATAGAAATGTTTTTATCTTAACTAATTAAAGATTTGTTAGGAAATCCACTTTCCTTTCATTAAAATAATCGATTCATTCTTTCACTAAATATTATTCTTTGTCAGTGCCCACGGAGGCTTCCCACGCCTTGACGCCCAGAAACCCAGGTGTCTCAGAACTTCTCACTGGCTGACTGGTTCCCCCAAAGTGTCATAGCCTCTCTGGTCCCTAGGCATTTGTTTTGTTTTTAACATGTGTTTCCTCTGTTTTTATACTATTTTCACCAATTTTACAAATGAATTACGTAGAATATGTATTCCCACACACATTCTATCGGAAGTACGTACGTAGGAGGTGATAACGTCTAAAGCCCTTCCCCTTCTCCTCACTGATGGACTTCCTCCCAGGCCTTTTGCTATGTATTTCCAACAGTGGTTGTTTTCGCTTTACATTGTAATCTATGACTTATCGAAAGTTCTGACTTTTTTCCTTACTCATTACAGTAAACATAAACCTTGGCCATAGAATACTGCAGGTACATAATGTTCTACAATATGGGTATGCAAAATAGAATGGTTTATTTAACCATTCCCTTGTTGATGAACAGTAATCATTTAGATTTTTAACTTACCCCTGTTGATTATAGTGCTATAATAAACATCCTTCTACACGCCTCGCTGTGCATGTTTTTTTTTACTATTTCTCTAGGGTAAATTGATTCCCAGAAGTACACTTGTAGAGTCAAAAGGTCATCATGTTTACACTAGGCACGGTGGCTCACTCCTGTAATCCCAGCCTTTGGGAGGTTGAGGTGGGCAGATGCTCTGAGGTCAGGAGTTCGAGACCAGCCTGACCAGCATTGAGAAACCCTGTCTCTACTAAAAATACAAAAGTTAGCTGGACATGGTGGCATGCACCTGTAATCCCAGCTACTCTGGAGGCTGAGGCAGGAGAATCATTTGAACCCGGGAGGCAGAGGTTTCAGTGAGCTGAGATCGCACCACTGTACTCCAGCCTGTGAGACAGAGCAAGATTCTATCATCTCAAAAAAAAAAAAAAAAAAAAAAAAGATCATGCATGTTTAAAATATTAACACGGCCAGATAATCCTCCAAAATAGTTATACTAAGTCTCATGCCACCCTTCTGCCTCACTAATTGAGGCGTTTTTTAAATTTATTATAAAATATTTGAGATACAAAAGATAGAATAGCATAACACCCATGAAATGACATTAACGACAAATTTAAGAGTCTTGTTTCTCTCCCCAAATGCATTGTTTTTTCCACTACATTTCCCTTCATTTCTCTTACTTTACCTGTATTGTGTATGTCTACTTTTACTATGTATTTATTATTCTAATGCTGTTTTCTGAAAAGATACTGTATACATTCTGGGTGTTTTTGTTTGTTTTTGACCCACCACTATATTTATGTGACTGGCCTGTGTTGATAACTTAGCCTGGTACTAAAGCCGCTCTCCAAATTCTTGTGTACATGTCCTTGTGCACATGTGCATGAGTTGATGGTACTTATTGAGGAGTTGATGGTTTTCACTAAGTAGTGATAAAACTCTTCTCCCGAGGGGTCCTCCCCCTCAACCCTGGCTTCGAGCATAGTATCAGTTTCTCATATTTTCAGCACTTGGTGTTTTTAGACTTTGTAATTTTTGTCAACCTCATGCGTGTGGAAAGGCGATTTCATTTTAATTTATGTTTCCCTGACTTCATAGTTTAATATTTTCAACCATTTAGCCTCTTCTAGGAATTCCCTATTCCTGTCTTTTATCTAATCTTCCCTTGGGCTATATTATAATCTTTTCTTACTGGCTATTCCTAATTCCTTACCTGGATAATATTGCTGAGGTATCTTTCCTTTTCATTGCTCTACTGTGTCCTTTTGATGACAGACAGCATGTGTGATTTGTGCTGTTCTCCCATGCAGTCTCTTGCTTACCTCATTAGGTCTGGGGTTGAATTTTGTATGTGGTTTGAGGGATCCAATTTTATTTTTTCTTCCCAGATACACAGTTTATTAAATAATCCATTCTTTGCAGCATCTACAGTGCCCCATTTGCAATATGTGACATCTTCATGTATGTGTGGAGCTGTTTCTCGGTTTTCTGTTCTATTCTTTTGGTCTATTTACCTTTTGCTATGCCTGTACATATTTCACTATCTCTCTTTTTTTGTTTGTTTGTTTTTTGTTTTTTGAGACAGGGTCTCGCTGTGTTACCCAGGCTGGATTCAAACTCCTGGGCTCATGCAGTCCTTCAGCCTCAGCCCCCATTCATTCTCTAGTGTAGCCAGCTCATTGTAACCTCAGATTCCTGGGCTTAAGTGATCCTCCCACTTTAACCTCCTAGAAGGTGTGACTACAGGTGTGCACCACCACACTTGGCTAATTTTTTTATTTTTGTAGAGACCAGGTCTTGCTGTTACCTAGGCTGTTCTTGAACTCCTCGTCTCAAGTAATTCTCCTGCCTCTGCCTCCCAAAATGCTGTGATTATAGACGTGAGCCCCATTGCACCAGGCCAAATCTCTTTAAAAGATAATCCATTTTAAAAATCAGTAAATTATGGCCAGGTGCAGTGGCACACACCTATAATCCCAGTGCTTTGGGAGGCCGAGGTGGGAGGATAGCTTGGGGCCAGGAGTTCAAGACCAGCCTGGGCAACATAGTGCAGTCCTGTATCTATAAAGACAAAGAGAGAGATTTAAATGTCAGGAGAGACTTACACATTTACCCACGTAGTTACCATTTCTGATGCTCCTAATTCCTTCGCGTAGACCTATTTTTCATTTGGCATCATTTTCTTCTGTTTGAGGCACTCCCTTGAATATTTTCTCTAGTCTACTGGTGAAGAATTCTTTCAGCTTTTATATCTCTGGGAAAAAGTCTCTATTTTGCCTTTGGATTTTAAAAGATTTTTGCTGGGTATGTCTGAGAATGTAGAGGAATAAACAAACTCTGTTTCCCCTGCTATAATCTCACTTCACACTTCTGACACCAGCTGTGCCGGGTAAGGGGATAGTTTCCCTAGACATCAAGCAGGCAATTCATTCTGCAACGACACCAGCTAGGTGTCCACCAATTTGATTCTGACACCATCTACCCAGAAATAGCGTCAGATCCCACAGGTTGAAGTCTTATCCTCCAAGAATGCCCCCCACTTCCAATGCCAGTCTCCAGCCCCAGGTTGTTTTACCTGTTTTTCTGACTGAATAGCTATAAATTGGGGTTCCCACAGCCCCCTTCTTGGGTTTGATTAATTTACCAGAGCAGCTCACAGAACTCAGGGAAATGACATTTACTGGTTTATTATAAAGGATACACATAAAGGGTTGCATAGGATGAGGTGGGGGAAGGAGTGTGGAGCTTCCATGCCCTCCCCAGGTACGCCACCCTCTAGGAACCTCTTTGTGTTCGTTCATTCAGAAGCTCTCCAAACCCGGTCCTTTGGGGGCTTTTATGGAAGCCGCATTACATAGGCGTGGTTGATTGCATCATAGGCCATTGGTGATCAAATGGGCGGTTGTCTATTCAACTTGAAACTGCTTTGAAATGCATCATAAACACAGTGGCTCTTTGTCAGTCAATCGAGCGCTGTTTATCAGGCATTGAAGAATCCAGCAGCTCCTCACACAGTTCCAGAGTCAGGCCTAGGGGAGAGGTTATCTTCTTTCATTCCTCAGGTAGGTAGCATGATCCCTTCTAAACCATTTCCATTTTATGGTGGAACTCTTCTGGGCACTGCCATCCCCATTGCAGTGTTTCTCTGACATCACCCCCAGACAGCATGGGTATTTCAGGTTTCAGGGTCATTTTATGTTCTTCAGTCATAGGGGCAGTTTCAATGAAGGTCCCATATCAAGATAGTAAGTGTCTTTCAGATGGCAGGTCTCTAGTCCAAAGTCCCAGTAGCTGTCGCCAGGAGGTGCTCACAGGCTTTTGCCATAAACCTCCGTCTAGGCCCCCCACGGGCTATGCCTCCAGGATGTGTCCACACCTGCAGTCAGCTTCTACTCTGCGCTCTGCGGGCTTGGGCAATCTTACTGGCTCCCATTTAGCTCGTCCAATTAATATGGCTCAAAGGGTGGACTTAAATTCCTTCTGTTTTGTAGTACTGTGTAGAGGGAGCATTTCCCACTGAGATGTAACGTCTGTTGCATAATAAAGAGACAGAGCTATTTCCCATGAAGTGTGATCAAATATATACTTCTCTAAACTTTTACCTTAATTCCAGCAACCTTTGCTTTCCTAACGGTATCCTTCATTAGGGCTTTATCAACAGGTTTTGGTCGTACAATTCAGTGCTAAGTAGGGGAAGTGTTCCCTGGGCAGACTATTATCCATTCCTATAAAAGGCCGAGGTGGGTGGACCAGGAGTTGAGACCAGCCTGACCAACATGGGGAAACCCTGTCTTTACTGAAAATGCAAAAATTAGCCAGGCATGGTGCCGCGCGCCTGTAATCTCGGCTACTCGGAAGGCTGAGGCAGGAGAATCCCTTGAACCCGGGAGGCGGAGGTTGCAGTGAGCCAAGAGTGCACCATTACACTGCAGCCTGGACAACACAGCAAGACTCCGTCTGGAAAAAAAGAATTAGGTAAAGAGACACAACTTCTTTATATAAAGCCTACTTAAACATCCCAGCTTTGATCATCCTGTCAATCCTTAGGTTTTTTATGTTCTCTCAGTCTAATTGTAGCCCAAGTCAGGGCTTGCCCAGTGGGTTTTGGTAGCACAGTGCCTGAGGCTCCCATATCAATGAGTCCCAGGAATTTCTCTTCACTACCCAGAGCATTTTCCCACCTGTGTCCATAAGGCTATGGGTCTCCAGCAGGGGGCTGGGCCAAGAGACCCTTGCTGTCTGTCAGTCTTTATCTTGATTAATCTGCCTGACTATTGCACAAGCAATTTCAGAGCAGATTCTTCATTGTAATCTCTGCCTCTGACTTTTTAAATTTCGCCAAACTAGGGTAAATGTAGCAAACATTTTTGGAACTCAAAGTTGAGAGACCAGCAGGACCTTCCTTTGATCTATCCAGCCTTCCACAGTGTTGCATTCGAATATTTGTTTTAATCTCATGTTTTTTCAGTTTCCATTTTAGTCATCCCATTTTTTTTTATTTCCATAGGTTACTGGGGAACAGGTGCTGTATGCTTATATGAGTAAGTTCCTTAGTGGTGATTTGTGAGATTTTGGCACACCCATTGTCTGAGTAGTATACACTGCACACATTTGTAGTCTTTCATCCCTCACCCCTTTCCCACCTGCTCCCCTGAGTCCCCAAAGTCCATTGTGTCATTCTTACGCCTTTGCATCCTCATAGCTTAGCTCCCACTTATGAGTGAGAACATATGATGTTTGATTTTGCATTCCTGAGTTACTTCATTTAAAATAATAGTCTCCAATCTTATCCAAGTAGCTGTGAATGCTATCAATTCATTTTTTATGGCTGAGTTGTATTCCATCATATATGTATACCACAGTTTCTTTATCCACTTGTTGATTGATGGGCATTTGGGCTGGTTCCACATTTTTGCAATTGTGAGTTGTGCTCCTATAAACATGCGTGTGCAAGCATCTTTCTTGAATAATGACTTTTTTCCCTCTGGCTAGATAGCCAGTAGTGGGGTTGCTGGATCAAATGGTGATTTCTACTTTTAGTTCTTTAAGGAATTTTCCATAGTGGTTATACTAGTTTGCATTTCCACCGGCAGTGTAGAAGTGCTCCCTATTCACATCCATGCCAACATCTTTTTTTTTTTTTTTCTTTTCTTTTTTTTTTTTGTTTGAGGCAGAGTCTCACTCTGTCACCCAGGCTGGAGTGCAGTGCTGCAGTCTCGGCTCACTGCAACCTACGCTTCCTAGGTTCAAGCGATTCTCCTGCCTCAGCCTCCTGAGTTACTGAGGCTACAGGGACACACCTCCACGCCTGGCTAATTTTTGTTAGGGTTTCGCCATGTTGGCCAGGCTGGTCTTGAACTCTTGACCTCAAGTGATCTGCTCACCTCAGCCTCCCAAAGGGCTGAGATTACGGGCATGAGCCATCATGCTTAGCAATTATTTTTTGATGTTTGGATTGTGGCCATTCTTGCAGGAGCCAGGTGGTACTGCTTGGTGGTTTTGTTTTGCATTTCCCTGATCTTTAGTGATGTTGAGCACTTTTTCATTTGTCTGTGGGCCATTTGTATATCTTCTTTTGAGAATTGTCTACTCATGTTCTTAGCCCACTTTTTGATGGGATATTTTTTCTTGCTAATTTGTTTTATTCATCCTATTTCTTAATAATCATCTAAAGATTTCCACCCTACTGGGACAAGTCCCATGACTCTTCCCTTTGTTTTTTCTCTTAGTTTCACCGCTATCCATGTGTTCTTATTCACATTATTTGTTAATAACCATAATTCCCACCTTCCCCAGAGGAGTCCTTTGACGCTTTTGCCCCAACCCTTTGCCATTCTCTTGTTAATTAACTTAATGTTTACATTGGCATTTGTAAGACCCATGAGGGAAAGCAAGGTAGCACATCTCATAAGGCTTCTTGAACTATCAGTTTTGTAGCAGCAAGGTTAAATGGGGTGTCCACATGGAAGCGGCACCCCTGATCACAGCCTTTACCATGACTTGGGTAGCAGGCATATTCAGCAGGTGAATAATCCGGCGGTCATAGAGCAAGTCCCCACCTGGGTTGAATACAAGCATATCAGCTGCTTCAACTTGACATTTGTAGGTGGAGAAGGGCAGTCCCCCTTCTTCCAACATTCAAAACCAAAGATACTGCTCCCAAATTAGTTACTCTCACAGTCCATTTGAGTAAAGGGAAACTGATGATAACAATCTAATAAATGAAACAGTTCCTTTACACTATACCCTCTGCTTTCAGTAGTCTCTTGGTTTTGCGTTTTCCCCACACTGTCTGCCTTCTTGGTGCCCAAAGGCCTTAGGGATGCTTTCTGATGTCTCTGCATAATTTTTCCCTTGTGGGAGCGGGGTTCTTTGAGGCTAGGGGCTGAAGCATAGACCGACTGAAGTCTGAGCTTGGTCTGGCCTCAAGGTTTGGCCCAGCACTCTCTTTTTACTTTCATTCTAGCTATTACAGATAATAATAACCAAGGGGTTGCACATTTTGCTTGTTTCTTATTAGTTTGCATTTCTTCATGCATTCAGCAAACCAACTTCCACAGAGTTAGATCGATCCACCTCTAAATTCCATTGGTAACTTTTACCTTTAATGAACGATGGCAGCCCAGCTGCCGCTTCATACCATGGGTGACCACGTGGATACCCAGGCCTCAAAGGTTTCTCAACCCCCAACCCCTCTATTCGTTTTCTTCCCGAACGTGAGCTAGGGATGTCCTAGCAATCCCGATTCTGACACCAATTCTGAAGATGCCGAGGAATGAACAAACTCAGTTTCTCTCACTACTGTTACACGCCACAGCTGTGACACAAGATGTGGGGGAGGGAGCTCCCCAGACATCAAGTAAGCAGCAGACACCAGCTGGGCATCCTCCAATTCAATTTGGACACTATCTACCCAGAGAGGTGTTGCATCACACAGATTGAGGGTTCAGTCCCACAAGACCGCCCGCAACTTCTGATACCAGTTGCAAGCCCCAGATTGTTTTAGCTGTGCGTCTGGCCAACTTGCTGTAAATCGGGGTTCCTACGCCCTCCTCCTCAGGTTCAGTTAATTTGCTAGAGCAGCCCACAGAACTCAGGGAACATTGATGTTTACTGGTTTATTATAAAGGATATTACAGAGGATGCAGATGAATGAAGAGGTGCCCAGGGCAAGGCATTGGGAAGGAGCACAGAGCTTCCATGCCCTCCTTGCATGAGCCACCCTCCAGGAAGCTCGTTGTGTTCAGCTACCCAGAAGCTCTCCGTACCCTGTCATCTTGGGTTTTTGGGTAAGCTTCACTATGTTTGCATGATTGATTAAATCACTGGCCATTAGGGATCAACTAAACCTTAGCCTCTCTCCTCTCCCTGGAGGTTCAGAGATGGGTCTGAAGGTTCTGACCCTCTGATCCTGCCTTGGTTTTTCCATTGACCGTTGCCCATCCCGAAGCTACGTAGAGGCAGCTGGCCTTCATTGAAATAATCAGCACACAAAAAGACACTTCATCTTCTATAGTAGGTGGGCTTACCTTACACCAAGACTGTTGAAGTGAGGGGTTTTAGGAGAGAAAGTCTAGGTGCTGGCTGGGCACTCAAATAAAATGACAGATGTTCACCTCAGGCATCAACACAGTGTATGCAGTGAAGGGAAACTGCAGAATGACAGCTATGCGGCAGGCTTGGAGAACCTCTAGTCAGTTCAGGTCTGGATATCAGGAGGCCAGAGGGCGTTTGGTAGAATATCTGATAGAATGGAGAGCTGGGAAATATCTGAGGATTTGGTGAGGGCAAATGGTGCCAATGAGCTAGAAAGACAATTGGAAACTCCAAAGAAAACAAGCAAATTTTACAAGAAGGGATATATAGTCTCAGTATATTGTTTGATCCTGAAGTGAATACTGTTTGTATAGTCATGAAGTACAGCAGTGGTTTCTTTATTTAACCAAAACTGATGATGTAACTATTGGGTAGAAACGGAAGAAGTGAGATGGGTATTGTGTCATTGAAGGATGTCAGTACATTAGAACTAAAGTGGCTAAACCGGAAATAGCCGTGTGAGCATGTCACTTAGAGATACAGAGATGCCTCCCAGGAGAAATAGTAAAGGTGCTTCCCCCAGCAAGGCAGCCATTATAATCTCTCTGAGCTAGTGGGTTTTGAAAGACCGATTACATCTATTTGTTTTTTAATTGTCTTAGATTATTCTTAAAAAATAAAATAAATGTATATAGAAAGGACCACAGTCACGAAGTCATAGGTTGAATGGCTTTTATTCTAAAAGTTCTAAGTCAATATGAGATTGTTTTTCCTTTAGAAACATTCATATGTATATGGTTAGATTCCCAAACTAGTCCACAAATATAGGTTTTAGTGAAATTAAAGTCTTACATCCTATTCCTTTTGACCTAGTTTAAAAATCAAAAGAAGAAAATTGACCAACTTTGGAGTCCGTTCTAATAATCCAACTGAGAAAGGATGGTTTGGAGTTGTCTGCACACCTATTGAGTTCACCACTTATTCTCTGATGCAGTTTGGTTTCTGATTAGGCTTCTCACCTAATGGCTCGTAGGGGATGCTATGCACGTTAGATTCTGAACTTAGCTCTTGCTATAAAAAGCTGAAGAAGACCTTGGAGCGCTTCATCTTAGGTAACTTCCTCAATGACAGGTTGACACTGGGAGTGCATATTTAGCTTGTCATGAAAGGGACCGTAAGCTGGTCCCTTCCTCATCATTCTGTACCCAAAGCCCTTCCCTACTCACGTGCACCTCCAAACCTGGGCTTTTTCCAAATCTCTGCTTCTGTTCTTATTTGGACAGCCCATTCAGTCCCCTGACCTCATTCCTTTATCTGGATGACACAGCTCAAGAGCCGCCACTCCTTAACAGCCTCTCCAGACCTCTACGCACTTCTCCATACACCCCTCTTCATGTCCTCCGGGACCCGACCTGTGCTCACTGCCGTATTCATATACATTTCCCATTGTTTGCTTGCCTGTACACTTGTTGATAGCAGGGACCACCATGTTGCCTTTATCATCACATGCCCATGCAAGGGTTGGTACATAGCAGGCTCTCAATAAATATTTAAGTGGATTCAAAAATTATCAGGCAGATCGAGTTAATACAAAGTTACAACTAAAAACTAGCTTCTCTTAAAATCCTCATGCCTCAACCCACTAACCTAATGGCCAGAGTCCAAGCAAGATTCAGCCGTGGTCTGCTCTGAAGGTGGAAATTCCCTCCTTTGGGCAATTTCACTGATGTACTTAACTTGGTCTTCCTTCTTTCTAATTCCATTTTATTTCATTTTCCTTCTTCCTTTGTTTAAAATACGTGCCTCATCTTTGGCTTTGAGACAAAAGGTATCATCTATCAAGTTGTATCCCTTTCCCGATTTCCTATTAGCTAGGGAGAAGGGAGCTTATTTTAGCATTCACAGTTTGTTAACATACAGCAGGCCATGCCTTGTTCTTGATTTGATTTTTCCTGTGGCTCAGCTGCATGGGGGATAAGAACATCCCTTCCCCCACAGCATGAAGCTGGATGCCCTTTCTGGTGGCATATCCCATTTCTGTTTTGAGCCCGTACATATTGAATGGTACATAAGATGTTTAACATTCTAGAAAATAAACCACCAGACTTCTGTTTAACCCCAAATGGAAACGATTTTTCTCTTCTTGTTATGCAAGTAACCCACGCTCACTTTAAAACGATTTTCAAGTATAAAAAGCTAAAAAGAAGAAAGTAAAATCACCATAAGCCTACTATCCAAAGATTAATGCTCTTCGACTATTTTGCGTGTGGTATGTATCCTTAGATACTTGCTTTCTATGCATATAATTTTCTTACAAAAATAGTTTTACTATTCACACCTGCTTTTTTTAAAAGTTACATATGTCGCTGTACATCATTATTAATTGCATAACATTTCATGATATAAATGTACAATAACTTACTGAATTTTTCTTTTGAGACTGGGCATTTATATTGGACATAGGTGGAAAAAAATCAAATAGTCAAGAAACTGGCTCTGCTGTTTTTAATAGACAAACCCTAGAAACAACCTAAAATGTTGATGTGTTCCAAGAAGAAATGCCAGTTACTGTGGTGTAATGTTTATGTAGACACATCACTTTTTCAAATAAGATCAAAAATTGCAGAAATATAAACATGAAGTCATTAGTCGCCTAATTTTACGTCCTGGAGATAACCACCCTTAATATTTGACATGGAACTCTTTTCAGGATTTTTTTCTCTATGGATATAGGAAAAATTTTAGTGAGGTCTGTGGTTGCGTAGTTTTTTATATTACACATATCTCTGCAACTTTAATTTTTCTCCTTTATATTTCTTGAAAATCTTTTGAAGTCATCAATGGAGATTAAACTTCAACCTGCCCTCCCTCGCCTCTACACACACACTAACATCTATCCCTTCTGCAGGTTGGTAACGTTGGAGCTTTGTAATTTACCTGCCAAGGGACTTTGGGAATTTATTCCTTGGTTCATTCAAAATAAATAAGTCCATTTGACTGATTGCATGCCATATGCAAGGCCCTGGGGAAACTAAGCTGCTTATGACCTGAGCTTAGAGTCCAGGGAGGAAGCCTGGAGTGTGCATTTGTCATGATGGTAAGATCGTGCTGTGGCAGCACGGATGTTGCTATGGAAGCAGAGGAAGGACATCTCGATAAGGCCGAGGATGTCATGGTCACTGACAGATTATTTGAATAGACCTAGGTTCAAATCCTGGTATCTGTGCCAAACATGGAGGCTCACATCTGTAATCCCAACGCTTCGGGAGGCGGAGGTAGGAGGGTCATTTGCACACAGGAGTTCAAGATCAGCCTGGGCAAAATAGCGAGTCCTCATCTCTACCAAAACAAGAAACAATTAGCCACTCATGGTGGCACCACTCAGGAGGCTGAGATGGGAGGATTGCTTCAGCCAGGAGTGTGAGGCTTCAGTGAGCCATGATCACACCACTGCCCTCCAGCTCGAATGACAAAGCTAGACCCTGTCACTAAAAAAATAAAAATAAAAATTCTAGTATCTGTCACTTGTTAACTGAAACATCAGGTAAGCTGGGTATAGTAATACCTGCCCCACAATGCCAGCATGAATATTCACTGGGAAAATGATTATAGAAGAAGATTGAATGTCCATTTGTAGATGTCTGGTTAAGTAAATCAACCATGGCATATTAATTAATACAATATTATGCAGCTATGAGAAATGAGATCATTCTATGTGTTCTGGTAGGGTCTAACTCAGACATGTGTTATTAATAGAAAAGTGTGTGGTTTGCTACGATTTATGTGAAAACCTTTTTAAAGATGCGATGGTGGATAGTTATACTTGTATTTACATAGACTATCTGAAAGGATATTCAAGTAACTCAACAGTGCTTGCCTTTGAGGCAGGGAACTGGGATCAGGAGTAGGAAGAAAGTTTACTTTCCAATTACACTCACTTATGCTGCTTCAATTACCCTAGACGTATACTATATGTGAAGAAGAGTTTTAAAATCATGAACAAAGTGTGTCGTTAAGGCAGTATCAATTTAATACAGCTATTCAAATATTTTTATATGGGACTTTTCGCAGTCTTTTCATGAAGTAGTTATAAGCATGGACTTGCAGTTATGCTTACTGGCTATAGAATCTTGGAAAAGTGAATCACTCTAAACCTCCCTTTTCTTCTATAAAATAGGAAGTAATAATAACGACCTTATTGAGGGTGTCATGAACATAAGATAAAATTGAGTGGAAAACAGTTGACGTGGTGCATAGTATATTATTATAAACGCTTAAGCGTTTGTTGTATAATAATCAATACTAAAGGTCTATATCAGTGGTATTGATAATAATGTAACTCCGCTGCCTTCTATCAAAAAGGGAGACTTGTGGGCTCACACAAATGGAAGTCTGTGGCGTGTCTGCCTTTGCGTATGGCTGAATCGGGCACCTCCCTTGAAGTCATTGGGACTCAGCCTCTCTCCAGCTCTTTCTTTTGTGTTGGCCCAGTTCCCAAGTAGCTCCAGGCTCGCACCCTGCTGGCCTGATAATGCCCAGTGAAAAGAACCCAGTACTTTCCCAGTGGTTCCCAAGAAAAATTGCAGGATTGACTGACTCATCCTGCATTGGTCATGGGCTCATCCTTACCCCAGACACGTGAGCCTTGGGATTGAGGCCAGGATTCAGCACTCACCTCTACAACGTCGATGGGAAGAGTCTTCCTAAAATGTTGAGCAATCTCAAGTCTTTTGTTTTCATGCTTGGAGACTAACAGAAACTAAGAACCTCAGTAGTGCTCCTTCCCCAGTGGAAAAAAATAGGGGCAACAGATATCAGGCAGGCAGACGATGGATGTTCCCCACTGGCTCCAATGGTTATTCTTTTGAGGTTTTGTTTGTTCTTGTTTTGAGAGACAGAGACGGGAGTCTTGCTCTGCTGCCCAGATTGGTCTCAAACTCCTGGGCTCAAGTGATCCTCTTGCCTCAGTCTCCCAAGTACCTGGGACTACAGGTGCATTACCATTGCACCCAGCTCTAACATTTTCCTACGTAGATTTTCAGAAATGCTTACCAGTACCCCTTTTTGATTGCAGAGGCGTGTTATTGTCCATGAGGCTGAGGTTTTAACATTAGCACCTACCTTGTTTATAGTACAAATTACCCTGGAAAGTTCTGTCAGAAGGTGCCACATGGAGTTCCACACAGAATCTCACATAGCCAGGCTTTACCACTGCTTGGGACCCAATGGCCCGTCCTTCTGTTGAGTGCTGGATAAATTGGTTGTTTTACTGATAGAGGGCATGCAATGTAAACATGTGTGCATAAACAATGAATACCTCTCCGGTCAGCACAGTGCTCACACCGTGAGCTAACAGAAATTGAGATGATCAAGAGAAGAGGTTTCCCTCTACCCTGATGCTCAACCCAGGGCAGGGTGGTGTAGACAGAGGTCACCCGTGCTATTTAAATCCTGCCATATGGTTTATTGTTTTACCAAGCATGTACACTTGATTTTTCTAGGTTAAGCATGAAAATAATGCTGCTCCATCCAATATGGAAATTCTTAGCCCTTTTCAAGAGAGTCTAATTATTGCACCCATGTTCAGATCTGAGGCCAAACTGGTAATATGTGGTCTCCACAAATCCGGTTCTCCCCTTGCTGTTAACTAAACAGGGGAGGAAAAATAACAGGATAACCCAGCAGGAACCTCCGTTTGGGAAAGAAGAAACGACATAAAGTAGTCTCCTCCTTCTTGTCGTGTCCTCAACAGGGATGGCAGCTCATAGAGCCGATAAGCCCACCCCGAGTCCACCTCCCGGGAGGAATTCTGGGGCTGCCCCTCATTCACACCTCACTCACTTCTGGTGTGGCTTTCTGACCTAGTGATTGATTTCCTTAGAGGTTCAATATCATGGGCCTTCACTTTCTAGACTTAGTGATTCTCTGGCAGGAAAAGTTCCTTTAAATTTTAGTAGCTTGTCCATCTGGCATTTAGGTTTCGTCAATTTATGATTTGGTGCTTAGTAACCAGAGTCCTACATGAAAACTGGTCCTGGTCTTTTGGATTTAGGTCTCAGTCACTTAGCAGCAGACCTCTGGAAATTTCCCTAACCTACAGTTCTATGCTTCCATAGATTCTTTGCCTCATGGCAATCTGCAAGGGTAGCCTGGGAGGGAGAGGCAAAACTAATAGCCCCCAGCCTGCTGGCCAGTGGGTGGTTCTTTACTGTGGAGGCACAGGGCCCTACGAGCTCTGGGTCCCAGACTCGTTTCCAACTTGGCCTTCCTTCTGTTGATTTTATTTTTATTTTTTGAGACAGTCTTGCTCAGTCACCTAGGCTAGATCGCAGTGGTACCAGCCTCCACCTCCTGGGTTCAAGCAGTTCTCGTGCCTCAGCCTCCTGAGTAGCTGGGACTACAGGTGCGTGCCACCACACCGGGCTCACGTTTGTGTTTTTAGTAGAGTCAGGGTTTCACCAGGCTGGTCTCAAACTCCTGGCCTCAGGTGATCTGCCCACCTCGGCCTCAAAGTGCTGGGATTACAGGCGTGAGCTACGACACCCAGCCCAACTGTTGACTTTAATTTGGGCAGAGAATACAGCCCTGTGTCTTCTTAGACGGCTTTCTGCAGAGAAGGCCTCCATAGCAAAGCTGTTTTCTTTGAGGCAGGCCAGCCTCAGATGAAGTTTCTCTCTATCTGCAGTGTCATCCTGGCAGGCACAAGAAGTGACCAGCACGCTCTGCCACTCTAACAAGGCCTGAATTACCATATGATGGCACCATAGCCATCTTGACTCAGCCAATTCCGCAGGCTGTCACTGACAAACAGCGCACTTCCAGGTTCCCGACTCACAGCGCTTTCAGCAGAAAGGAGAGTTCTTTGGCTAATGTCACCGGAAAGTCTAGGAAAGACCAGCTGCTGCCCAGAGTCTTGAGTGGCGGTCTCAGACCCCTCTCTCTCCTTCTCTCCACTCTGCTTTCCCCTAGGGAGGCCCCATTCTCAGGCAGCTTTAGGCTCCTCACTTACCAACCCTACTGGAAAGACATACCCGCTTCTTGCCAGGTAGTTCCGGAAACATTCCTGGGATTAGCCTTTGCTCCCCCAGCCTTGGTCATGGGCCATTCAGCCTGTTCGCGGAGGGGTGGGGAGGACAGGGTGGGACGCAATGATTAGCCAGGCCGGGATCACCTGTGTGCACAGATGCACCTGGACCCCGGAAGGGATGGCTCCCCAAGGAACATACAGGGAGCTTCTGCCTGATAAAGAGGGAATGTTTGCTGGCAGGCCCACACACGGACTTGACGGAACGGCTGGAACAGAAGCTGAAGTCCAGCAAGCAAATTGTCCTTCCGGGGCCATCAGAGTAATGTTTTTAATTCAGCACTGCAGTAGAAAGATAACGTGTGCCACTGAGGCAAGCCACATTGTAAATACACACACACACACACACACACACACACAGATGGAATAACTCTAATGCTACCCTTGACCCATTAACAATACTGGGGTTAGAGGTGCCCTGACACAGTAAAAAATGTAGATATGTCTTTTGACTCCCCCAAACTTAACTAATAGCCACTGTTTGGGGTTTTCATTATTATTATTTTAGTGACGGGGGCCTTGCTACATTGCTCAGGCTGATCTTGAACGCTTGGCCTCCAGCCACCCTCCCAAGTAGTTGGGATTATAGGTGTGAGCCCCGCACCCAGCCCCAATAGCCTACTGTTGACTGGAAGCCTTACCAGTAACGTAAACAGTCAATTAACACATTCTGTATGTTACATGTATTATATACTGTATTTTTACAATTAAGTTAAAGAGAAAATGTGATTAAAGAAGGTTTGGTGTGAATGAAAGTGGAATCCATAGGATGGATCTCCTTCATCAGCCAAGCAGGACTAGAGGTGAGGGTGTGTGAAGCAGTCCATGCTGGCCAGAGTGGGGTTTGCCTGAGTGTCTTACTCTTTTCCCCTAAGATCTAAAGCTGGGTTTCTCCAACTTT
Source organism: Cebus imitator (assembly GCF_001604975.1). Taxonomy (NCBI): domain Eukaryota; kingdom Metazoa; phylum Chordata; class Mammalia; order Primates; family Cebidae; genus Cebus; species Cebus imitator. The sequence goes on along the minus strand of NW_016107480.1, from coordinate 3,239,923 downwards.
AAGATGTATTGGAATCACCTGGAAGGCATGTTAGATTGCTCAGCCGCCCCATTCCCAGAGTTTCTGATCCAATGCATCTTAGGTATGCTCTAGCATTTCCATTCCCCAGCAGCTGACCTTGGTCCAGGGTTCAACGTATAGAAGGCGAATGGGCATATAGAGCAGCTGGATGAAAAAAAAAAAAAGGCGTAAGGAAGGGAAAATAGATTTACTATTCATTACTGGAACTGGATCGTCATAAAATTCATCCTCGTCATCTTCACATTCAGGAAGCTGTGGTGAAAGAAAAAGAGGAGGGGTTGGTCTTACAGTCTCAGAGATGGCAGAGGAGGAAGGAAACCTGCATATAAGTGGACACACTCATGGCTGGGTGCAGTGGCTCACACCTGTCATCCCAGCACTTGGAAGGATGAGGCGGGAGGACTGTCCGAACCCAAGAGTTCAACGCCGGCCTAGGCAACATAGGAATGCTCTGTCTCCACCAAAAAAATTTTAAAATTAGCCAGACGTCGTGGTGTGCACCTGTGGTCCCATCTACTCAGGAGGCTGAGATGGGAGGATTCCTTGTGCCTGCGAAGTGCAGTGAGCTGAGATCACACCACGGCACTCCAGCCTGGGCAACAGAGCAAGACCCTGTCTCTAAAAAAATAAAATAAGTGGACATATACAGTCCAAACCCATGTTGTTCAAGGGTCAGTTGTATTTTATTTACTTCATTTAACATGTGATCACTATCGAGATTGTTGAGATATTTCACCCTGTTTTGTACAAAGTCTTCAAAATTCAGTGTGTATTTTACACTTACAGCACGTGTCAGTTTGGATGAGCTAGCAACCAGTGGCTATCTTTGTAGACGGTGCAGGATTAGCTGGTAACTTTCCACAGAGGAGCTGGATATGTCTTCCACTGATAAATTATTACTTACGTTTTCACATCCTGGGGAGTTGTTTTGAAATTGCAAATCTTCTCATTAGAAGAATCTGCCTCAGACAGGGCGCAGTGGCTCACACCTGTAATCCCAGCACTTCTGGAGGCCAAGGCTGGCGGATCACGAGGCAAGAGATGGAGACCATCCTGTCCAACGTGGCCTCTACTAAACCCCGTCTCTACTAAAAATACAAAAATTAGCTGGGTGTGGTGGCGTGTGCCTGTAGTTCCAGCTACTCTGGAGGCTGAGGCAGGAGAATCACTTGAACTCGGGAGGTGGAGGTTGCAGTGAGCTGAAATTGCACCACTGCGCTCCAGCTTGGGTGACAAAGAGTGAAACTCCATCTCAAAAAAAAAGAAAAGGAGAATTTGCGTGAAAATGAGCCTAAATACAAATTTTTGTGCTGAGTATCTGATTGGTGCCATTGAGTCCCTGAAACACCTGTCATATGCATACAATTAGTACTTAACAACTGCTTAATCATCTGTCTTCTCTCTTGGACTCAAGCCCCTAATCTCTCTTGCTTACCTCTGTTCCCTAAGCCCAACGCCTGGTACCTAGAAGACCCTCTGTGGATATTTTATAATTGAATTGTAGTTAAATTAAAAAGTTAGGTAAGGGCTTCTCATTTGCCAGCCTTGGTGACAAAATGGAGAAAGTAATACTGGTTGAAGCCCAAGACTGCATGTTTGCAGTATTTGTTTCTCTGATGAAGGACCGTTTGTAGTCTGTGACTAGTTGTGTTACTATTCAATTACTCTTTCTCTCATTGAATATACAGCATATAGAGAGAGCGATTGAAAATCTACAGAAACCCAGGCTCTGTGCCAAGCATTGGGTATACAAAGATCAATGGGAAACAGTCCCTGCCTTAAAGGAAATGAGAAACAGATAAGTCTTAGAGTAATACCTAATAAGTGTCATGATACAAATAAACACCGAGTGTTTGGGAGCATAAGGAAGGGGGTCCAGCCCAGGTCGGAGAACAGGAGATGGGCAGGAGAGAGTCACGGTGGAAAGTCAATTTCAAAGTCCCATGGCGCCTGAGATATTCTTAGCATCCAGCCCCATGCCAGGCACATGATGTGTTGAATCAATGAACAAAGTGACTCCTGAACCTAATGCTAGAGGATCGCCGGTTTTGTCCATCTGGGTGTGGACGGACGATCATGGCAGGTGAAGCGAGTGTGTGTGACAGCCTGGCCTCCAATGCTAGAATCCTGGCTCTAGGGAATGACAAGATGCTGAGTGGGGTGGAGCAGAGGGGTGAGAGCTGGCACGAGCCCGCAGCATTTGGCAGGCCAGCCCACAAACTGCCTCCCTTCTTGTTCTTGTCCATATGACCGGTGATGAGAGATCGCACTTTCTTATTACAGGCAAAGCGAAGGCTGGAGCTAGGAGAAAGCGGTCATCAGTACCTCTCAGATGGTTTAAAAACCCCCAAGGGCAAAGGAAGAGCTGCACTACGAAGTCCAGATAGTCCAAAAAGTAAGGATCCTTTCATCTCTTTCCTTATTCTCCTTGGTGTGGAATTTCCAACTTTCAAAGCTTATGGCCGGAAGGATGCCAAGGTGTGAATAATTCTGGCATGTTTTGTTCCTTTTCATTTCTTTCTGTGCTTATCCAAAAAAATAAATACAGTGTCAGCAGACAACCAGCGAAAGGCTACAGAGTCACGCTGGTACCATAAGGGAGGGCTTTGTTAAACTGTATGCACTTTCATTTTTCAGTTCGGAATACGAGCTTTTGGCCTCATTTTGTATCAAATTTAATTTTAACTTCCCTTAATGGACATTGCTTCAGAGTCTGAGGCAAGCTGGATGTCCATGAACTATGCTAGAGTCACTAGTGTCTGTGCCGACCTCAATCTCCAGCTCAGCATATGGAAGTGAAAGAATTGATTGAGCCCAATAAATTGCAGGCTGGTTTTCTTTCTATCGAATGCTATTACCATTTCTTGTGGGAGAGAGAAACGTAGGTTAGAAGTAGCCAAATGGTCCTTTATGTGTGTGTTTGCATTTAACATAAGGACTGAATTAGATTTTGTTCTAGCTTCTCCTGTAGTTCATGCATTAGGCAATCCACAAATTATCCGTGATGCTAAATTAAAACCTTAACCTGTGGCACCTATGGGGGAACAAGTACAATTTTAAATAAGGAAATTTCCTTTAAGAGAGATGGGGAGATTTGGCAGAAGGCTTTTCTAGGTAATTATTTCTCAAACGAAGCATTATTTGAAAAATTGGGCTGGGCATGGTGGCTCACGCCTGTAATCCCAGCACTTCGGGAGGCTGAGTCGGGCAGATCACGAGGTCAGGAGTTCAAGACCAGCCTGGCCAACATGGTGAAACCCCGTCTCTACTAAAAAATACAAAATAATAATAATAATAATAATAATAATAATAATAATAAATTAGCTGGGCATGGTGGTGTGTGTTTGTAATCCCAGCTACTCAGAAGGCTGAGGCAGGAGAATGCCTTGAACCTGGGAGGTGGAGTTTGCAGTGAGCCAGGATTGCGCCACTGCACTCCAGCCTGGGCAACAGAGTGAGACTTCGTCTCCAAAAAAAAAAGAAAAGGAAAGAAAAATTGGTGAACAGGTGATACGCGGCCTCGCACCATCACGGTAGGCCCCATGTGTCCTGGTCCCCTGAGACCACAGCACTTTCATTCATTTGACAGATATTTTTTAGAACCCACTATGTGTAAGTTCTTCGTTAGAGCCAGGGAATAGTGTAAGCCAAGGGAGAAACTCTTGAGACCTTCAAGGTAAAATGCTTTCATGAAATCCTGGAATTTTTCCTGTCTCCTACTTTTCTAATAAAGAACTTTCATAGCTTTCTATGACTTGCCAACACCAGCAGCGACAGCCGTGCTTCAGGTACTAATACTTCGGCTGCAGTGGGAAAGAGAGCTTGCTTGACTGCAAAGACACCCTTCATCTCTTTACCTTTCCCCCATCCCCTCCCGCTCGGTTTTTGTTTTTCTTTAAGCTCCAAAATCTCCCTCAGAAAAAACGCGGTATGATACGTCCCTTGGTCTGCTCACCAAGAAGTTCATTCAGCTCCTCAGCCAGTCGCCCGATGGGGTCTTGGATTTGAACAAGGCAGCAGAAGTGTTAAAAGTGCAAAAGAGAAGGATTTATGATATCACCAACGTTCTGGAAGGCATCCACCTCATTAAGAAGAAGTCTAAAAACAACGTCCAATGGATGTGAGTAGGAGTCGTCCCCGTGCCCCCGGCTCTGAGGGGGTCATTTCAGACTGCCTCGTTTCTGAGTTCCCGTCTTCACATACGTGCCCACACATTCTTTCTTTTCTCTCCAGCTGTTTTCTTCTCTCTTCCCTGCTCAGCTTCTAAGCCAGAAGTTCGAAGTCTCCTTACACAGAGACTTGGTTTAGATACTGTCAGAGATAGAAGGATTTATATTTGATAACCATCAAGCAAGGGGAGCCTGGAAGGGTCCCTGCAGTTGGAACCTGGAATGCTGTTCACCTGTTACGTTGATGTGTGTGCGCCCACATGTGTATCTCACAGACGGGTACACGTCTTCAGCCTGCTTCTAATAAGAATCTGAGGGCTGGGCGCGGTGGCTCACGCCTGTAATCCCAGCACTTTGGGAGGCCAAGGTGGGTGGATCACGAGGTCAGGGGATCGAGACCATCCTGTTGGTGAAACCCTGTGTCTACTAAAAATACAAAAACTAGGTGGGTGTGGTGGCGGGCACCTGTAATGCCAGCTACTTGGGAGGCTGAGGCAGGGGAATCGCTTGAACACTTGAGGCGAAGGTAGCAGTGAGCAGAGATTGCCGCTGCACTCCAGCCTGGCGACAGGGCAACACTCGGTCTCAAAAAAAAAAAAAAAAAAAAAAGAATCCGGAAATGATGGCTTATGGGTCATCTACGTGTATGTGTACAACTGCATAATCACAAGTATCTTTATCCATGGCTCTAATAGCACATTAACTCACTTTCTGTGTAAACTAAGGCAAGACTGAAACACCTCCATTTCATCTGTAGAGCAGGATGGTAGTGTGATACTTGTACGCCCACACGTATGATCACATATATGGTAATAAATTGTGAATTTTAGAGCATCTAAGTCGGCAGTAATTGTGAGCACAGCATTGAACTATTAAAGTATTTTGGAAGGAGTAATTCTGTTATAGGAGTGCTCTGAAAAAAAAAAAATTCAGATAGAAGATGCGCAGGTACCTTTTTTGCACTTTTCGGAACTTTGTGACGGTTTGGTAACCCATTTTGGCCTCTGGTTTACGGAAACATATTGGGTGCTGGTCTCAGTTCTTGCATACATCTGTTTCCTTTACTTCCCTTTTAGTTGTTGGTATAAGACCCTCAGTAATTACCTGGGTTTTTCATGCTTTTTTGGATTTTTTTTTTAATCACGCCGTCTTCCCTATCTTTATCTTTTTATCCCTTTTCCCTTTTCTTCCCCCTTCCACCTGGGAGCCATGGGGCAGGGAGGCAGCTGGTTGCCTTCTTTTGCCCTCTGAATTTGAACCTTCTGAAGACGGGCCTCCCCTGGAGGAAATAATCCTGAAAATAGCAGTGGTCTTTCACTCAATTTCTATGCTGTGAAAAGTGCAGGACTGTATTTACGAAAAAAAATATATACGTATACATGTTGTAAATTTAACACTTGGGTAGCAAGCAATGTCACCTCCTGTGTCAAGAGGAGACATTTACCCAAAGAACCATTTCTCCTTCCCCTTCCTCCCCTGAGTAGCCATGAACAGTCTGTGTTTGGGCTTCTAGGGGCTGCAGTCTGTCTGAGGATGGGGGCATGCTGGCCCAGTGTCAAGGCCTGTCAAAAGAAGTGACCGAGCTCAGTCAGGAAGAGAAGAAATTAGATGAACTGATCCAAAGCTGCACCCTGGACCTCAAACTGTTAACCGAGGATTCAGAGAATCAAAGATATCCTTTGTGCCACCGGTTCACTGGGGGTTAGTGCTTCCTAGACTATTTCCAGAGTTGACAATCTGACTTTTATGCACAAGGTAGATTGTTACTCCGATTCAGTCACGCGAATGAGTACACGTGTGCCTGCCTGTGTGTGTATGCACATGTGTGTGCAAACCAAGTTCGCTTTGCCTAAAAAGTCACTATGTATGGTAAGATCGTCACCAACTTGATCCCATTATGATCTATTTTGATACCAGGTGGGAACTGTTTTTTAAAGCGTTTTTTTCATGTGTGGTTGAGACATATGGGTACACTCATAGCGTAAGGCCACACTATTAAAAGATGCATAAGGTGTCGGTATTAATATTAATGACAACACTAAGCAGATTCATCTTTGGCTTCCCAGATTTTTGGTGGGTGTTAGCTGTCACTGTTGGGGTTCTCACATTCTATTTTCTTTTAACCAGATATTGTAGCAATTGAAATTGATTGAATCTATCTGATTGGGCTACAGTTAAAGGGTTTGAAAGAGTGGAGGAAAATTATACTATAACTCTGAAAGTGTATTCTGCTGATTCCCTGTAGAAAAAATTGATTTCAGAAGCACCCCCCAAGACCTGAGAAACTCCTTTCAATTCATCTGTTCCACTACAAACATTAGTCCTTTGAAATAAAATACACAAGGTCAGTTCTTGTTCTCAGCTTCCTGACAATCTATTGATGATCTCAGGAAAATTTGCTCATTATCATCTGACTACAGACAAAACGAGGGAGAGATTGCCTCATTATGTCAAACAAGAAGACTTGCCAGTATTCTCAGTTATTAGAAGAAGACAAAAAACAATACTGGAAGTTATCGTATCTCTAGTTTTAGTTCCAAAGTTCCCATGATTCCACATTTGCCATTATTTGACAAAAATTGTGTTCTGCCCAGATTCTTCTAGTGGCTCATCTTTAACAGGCTCCCCCTTGGAGGATATGGAGGTATTTATTTTCTTCCAATGTTGGCAGTTTTTCAAAGCTGCAATTGTTCATTTCCTGTTGACCAAAGAATTAACCTTGTCAGCCAATAATTCGTGAGATGGAAGAGAGGCGTAGTGATTTGGACCCCCAGGGGTGGGCAAAGTGGGTTTATAGGGGAAGAAGCCAACAGTTGGGCTGTTATATTCATTGTTTGGTTAGGAGCACCATTGTGGAAGAGATGGGTGGTTACACGTGATTGGCAGCCTTCCGGGACATGTGGCCTATGGCATTGTCACCTATATTAGCTTTCTCTGGGGCCTTTGTTGCAGAAAATGAAAGCTTCCTTGCAGGGACCTTAGAACCCAAGGAGTAAATTCAGGAGGGCGCCACAAAGGAAGCACTTTTAAGTTTGTAAGATTAGAAAATATATTTGCACAATGTATTTCATTTCACCATTCAGTTCCCACATTGGTACAGCTTGTTCACAAATGTGTTGAAATTTTCCTTCCTGCAGCATGTTGAGTAATTGTAGATGAGTTTTTCTTTTAAACTTGATCTTAGCCAAAAGGCCAAGAAGCGATGAGTTTTTATCTTACTAAGTTCTTGTCATACCGCTTTTTGACAGTGGGCTGTAGTGTAAGTACCTGGTTGTCAGTAAAATTTAGAACTGCCTGGCCCTCTATAAAGGCATCCACTGGCTTCTTTGATGGTATATGTAGTGACCTAAAACGCAGAAGCCTGCAAGAGCAGACACTATCAGCTCAAAACTGAATTAGCCATCATCCCAACGATAAGATTTGAAGGAGATAGTCTGATAGATGTTCTACATGTGTATGCAGCTTTTGTGCAAATGTGCTTTTTTCCTAGAGGAGTAGTTTCCTAGCTGCCTTCAGTTTCTAATAAGAAGCTACTATAGCCAGGCATGGTGGCTCACACCTGTGATCCCAGAACTTTGGGAGGCTGAGGCGGACGGATCACTCAAGGTCAGGAGTTCAAGACCAGCTTGGCCAACATGGTGAAACCCCATCTCAACTAAAAATACAGAAAATTAGCCGGGCATGGTGGCAGGCGCCTGTAATCCCAGCTTCTCGGGAGGCTAAGGCACGTAATTCATTTGAACCTGGGAGACGGAGGTGGCAGTGAGCTGAGATTGAGCCACTGCACTCCAGCCTGGGTGACAGAGTGGGACTCCATCTCAAAAAAAAAAAAAAAAAAGAAGCTACTATTATAAGGGACATAATTTCTTCTAGGCTCTCTAAGCCCCCCGTTTTTTTTTTAATATTAAGCATATTAGATCACAGACTCAGCTATTATATACACTCTACTACCTGCTGAAATGCCTTCATTGGCTTGTTACTTGCTGTTTTAGGAATTTTTTGTGGGTTCATGTAAAAAATAATAACTGGCTAAAGACATTGTCCATTAATTGCTTACTCCATATCCCTTATATAAGAAAGCCATGCAGACTTTTCTTTTTTAGTGCAAAGTGTCAAGCTCACTTGAATACTTTTGGCATATCATAAGTACCATGTTCTTTCATGATAGCCTTTAGGCTTGGCTGCCAGGACATTTTAAAGAATTGTTCAGTGCTTAGAGAAAAACTGCCAAGGCCAGGCACGCTGGCTCACACCTGTAATCCCAGCACTTGGGGAGGCTGGAGGCAGGGATCACTTGAGGCCAAGAGTTCAAGACCAGCCTGAGCAAAATGGTGAAACATCATCTCCTCTAAAATACAAAAAATTAGTCAGGCGTGGTGGTGCGCACCTCTAGTCCCAGCTGCTCAGGAGGCTGAGGCAGGAGAATCACTTGAGCACGGGAGGCAGAGGTTGCAGTGAGCTGAGATTGCGCCACTGCACTCCAGCTTGGGTGACAGAGCGAGACTCTGTCTCAAAAAGAAAAAAGAAATAATTACCAAGAGTACTGAGATAGTATTCTTTTCTCTTTTCCTAAATCAGTGTTTCTCAGAATCTGAGAATACTATCTCTTGGTAGTTATTTCCTGAATCAGTGTTTCACAGAGCACCTGGAAACTTCTTTCTTCCCCATGAACACTGAAATATTGATAGAGTTAACATAGTACCAAAGGATAATTTTTCTAACAGAAATAATGACGCTCTTTGCAAGCAATACAAAATCACAGGCAGGCCAGGTGCGCTTAAGAAAACAAGCTGTCTGCCTGAGCAGTATTCTCAGTCCTTCCACTAACATATCTGTTACTTATTTATTTGTTTGGTGGCTGCTAACACTTGCTTATAATAGAAGTAAGTGGAGTTTCAAAACAATTATGGCTAATAGAGATTAAGTTTTTTTTCCTGCAAATTGGAATCTGCCATCATTCAGTTTGAGTGACAGAACACTTGATTGTAGTTCACGGAATATCTGTGCTGCAAAGTACCGTGGCTTCAAGATAAAATTTCTCACCTAAGTGGTTTTTTATTTTCATATGATCATTTATTTTAACTATTCTGTTTCTGTGTTTAATATTTTAAATAACCACAGTCTTTTTAGAAATGGGTGGGATAGGTCGGGCACAGTGGCTCACACCTGTATTCTTAACACTTTGGGAGGCCGAGGCGGGCAGATCAGCTGAGGTCGAGAGTTCGAGACCAGCCTGACCAATATGGAGAAACCCCTGTCTCCACTGAAAATGCAAAATTAGCCGGGCATGATGGTGCATGCCTGTAATCCCAGCTACTCGGGAGACTGAGGCAGGAGAATCACTTGAACCGGCAAGGCCGAGGTTGCAGTGAGCCGAGATCACGCTACTGCACTCCAGCCTGGGCAACAAGAGCGAAATTCCATCTCAAAAAAAAAAAAGAAATGGGTGGGATAAAGCTATTCATTTCTTTAGCTGTTTAGAGTGTCAACCAGAAATGAAGTTTCATGGGAGGCCCTAAACATTTCCAGGTCCAGAAGGGAAGACATATGTATACTTTTAAGTCATAAAATACTTTAAATTTTTCCATGCATCTGTTTTGTCTTTTTCATCATACTTATATCTGAGGTCATTAGATGGAAGATTCCTTGACACTCCTTACGTTAGCTTATGTTACATATCAAGATATTCGAAAAATTAGTGGCCTTAAAGACCAAACTGTTATAGTTGTGAAAGCCCCTCCAGAAACAAGACTTGAAGTGCCTGACTCAATAGAGGTAAGGAGACAGCATCTTTGTTCATCTGCAAAGATCTTTTTGGAATGCCTAAAATTGACGACTCATTGACTCATAGTTAAAGTCTGTCCCCCTACCCCAAGAACTTGATGGTTCTTTCCAATTTATTTTGTTTAATCGTACATTTAAAAACATTTTAACGGTTTGATATTCATTGAGTATTCAGACAATCTAACTTTGACCTAGCGGGATGTTCAGTGCAAAGTGGAATATGACGCCCTGTCCCTCAGGTGGTTTTGATCAACTTGAACCACTTTGAAAAGTTTATATTGATCATCCCATATATGGTTCCCACCACGAACAGATATATAAAAGTTTTAAAGTCTCTCTCTAACTTATAACATTTTAAGGGATCAAACGGGGCTTTGGGTTAGTTGATAGACCACAATATTATAAGAAAGGAGGGGGCATATTTTTATGATTTTCAGATATACTTGGATAATAGAGGCCTAGACTACGACTATAACATAAAGAAATGTAGTAAAAAGAAAATGCATAGGAGATAAAAAGAGAATGAAAGTTACATGCTTCCATCTAGGGTAGACTTCTTGCCTTAAAAGATAATAATAGCTCTTTGACCTAGATGAAAAAGATTTTTAAATGTTAGTGTGCTGCATTCTCTTCATAGATGCAGTTCCTAGCACTTAAGAATACATCACTTGCTTATTACAGTTCAACATGAAGAAGTCCTACCATAAAGGAACAAAAACATGGAAATACTGGATTTGGAACATTTAAAAGACCTTTTAATAATTTACAGGAAAAGAATATATCCAAAGAACACAATTCACCTCACCGATTGTGCCATTTTCAGACTGACTCCCCGCTCCCCTGACCTCCCCCCCTCCAAAAAAGTTTTCTTTCTCTAGAGCAGGACTCAGCAAACTTTTTAATTAAAGTGCCAGGTAGATTGTAAATATTTTTTCCTTTGTGAGCCTTACAGTCTGCGTACTATTCAGCTGTGCACCTCTGCCATTGTAATGTGAAAACAGCCAGAGGCAATAATAAACAATGGGAATGGGTGTGACTCTCTTCCTATAAGACTTTATTTACAAACCCACTTGGTGAACTGGATTTGGCCCTTAGGCTGTGGTTTGCTGACCCCTGCACTAGAGGATGACAGTCTTTGATAGAGTTGGACTAGCAGAGAAGAAGCAAGTAAACAATGAACATTGTTCTTACTTTCCATTTTTAGATGGAAATTAGTATATAGGGCTTCTATTTCTAAAAGAACTTCGGATTCAAACGTCTCCCACTTCTGTTCTAGAGCCTACAAATACATTTGGCAAGTACCCAGGGGCCCATTGAGGTTTACTTATGTCCAGAAGAGACTGAAACACACAGTCCAATGAAAACAAGCAACCAAGACCACAATGGGAATATCCCTAAACCCACTTCCAAAGGTAAGAATTCCACTTTTGTCTTTTGGAAACTATGTTAAAAATGAAGGTGACTGGAACTATCTGTACTGGAACCACAAGCCTAGACAAGAAATAAAAACTTGTATTGTTATTAGGTAACACATTTTAAAAGACATTCGGACTGGTTTACAGAGTAAAATAATGATTTGGGGAAAATGGCTCCTTCACCCACTTAGGGAGTGGCTTTGGGCATTTGCTGTTGGCAGAGAACGTTTCCTTGCAGCATTTTTGAAAACCAGCTAAAGTGAGGAGCAAAGCTGTGAACTGTCTTGGTGGATCATCAGAGACACTTGACCACACACCTTTGGGTGACACTTGCATAGCTCATCAGAGAGGGAAACGATAAAGGCTTGAAGAGGCCGGGCGCGGTGGCTCAAGTCTGTAATCTCAGCACTTTCTGGAAAGCCAAGGCGGTTAGATCACGAGGTCAGGAATTCAAGACCAGCCTGGCCAAGATGGTGAAACCCCGTCTCTACTAAAAATACAAAAATTAGCCAGGCGTGGTAGTGGGCGCCTGTAATCCCAGCCACTCGGGAGGCTGAGGCAGGGAATTGCTTGAAACCAGGTGGCGGAGGTTGCAGTGACCCGAGATGGCACCACTGCACTCCAGCCTGGGCGACAGAGTGAGATGCCATCTTTAAAAAAAAAAAAAGTTTGAAGAGAAAAGTCTTTGTTGAAGAATTTTTGTCTTATTTTTCCCCCCAGTGAGATGGGGAAAGGATATGGGAGGAGAACACTAGGAAAATAAGTCTAAGTTCTCCTTCCCACTAAGTCTGATTTAATACTAAGCAAATTACAGCACCTGAAATGGTAAAACAAAAGGCCATCTATTTTCACCACAGAAATCCAAAGTGGATATGTCTTATTATGTGTACTTTTAGAGATGTTTTTAATAAGCTGGTTGTTCAGAAAAGACTGAGTTAAAATTGGTGAATTCTGCATTTAGTCCCAGCTACAGGGAGGCTGAGGCGGCAGGGTCGCTTGAGCCCAGGAATTCAAGGCTAGAGTGAGCTCTGCATGCCTGTGAATAGCCACTGCACACCAGCATAGACAATGTGGCAAGACCCCTTCTCTTAAAAAAAAAAAAAAAATTTTTTTTTCAGTTGGTGAGTTTCTACTGGGAAGCCAGCTTTTCAGTATGTATATGTTTTGTTTTGATTTTCTTAAAACAGTGATTAGGTAGCAGAGAGACATTTTTGAACTCGTTAGCCTGCGATCGTTGAAGCTATTTGCATTCTTGTTTATTGACAGTAGTTATTTGAAAGATGATTGAGTAGACTAGGGCCAAAGAAAGATGGCCGGGCATGGTGGCTCAGCACGTTGGAAGGCTGAGGAAGATAGATCACTTGAGCCCAGGTGCTCAAGACCAGGCTGGGCAACATGGCGAAACCCTGTCTCTACAAAGAAATACAAAGATTATCCAGGCGTGGTGGCTCACGCCTGTAATCTCAGCACTTGGGAGGCCTAGATGAGCAGATCACCTGAGATCAGGAGTTCGATACCAGCCTGGCCATCATGGTGAAACCGCCTGTCTACTAAAAATACAAAAATTAGCTGGGTATGCTTGCTGGTGCCTCTAATCCCAGCTACTTGGAAGGCTGAGACAAGAGAATCACTTGAACCTGGGAGGCAGATATTGCAGTGAGCTGAGACTGTGCCATTGCACTCTAGCCGGGGCAACAAGAATGAAACTCTGTCTCAAAAAAAATAAATAAATAAATAAAAAGATGAACCAGGGGTGGTGGCTCACACCTGTGGTCCCAGCTACTTGGGAGGCTGAGGTGGGAGGGTCCCTTGAGCCCAGGAGTTCAAGACTACAGTGAGTCATGATCACACCACTGCACTCCAGCCAACAGAACAAGACCCTGTCTCAAAAATAAAAGGCGGGGTGCTGACAGGAATTTTTTGTACTTGTTAGCATAAAAGGTGATCCGCATCACAAAGTCATCGCATCGTTGTTATTAGCAGAAAGTACATGCTTTTTTCTGACAGCAACATATACATTCTTCCAGAAAAATTCATTTGATTTTTCTAACTTATTTTTTGTTTCCACCAATGTTTTCCTTTCAGACTTGGCTTCAACCAACTCAGGACATAGCGACTGCTCAATTTCTATGGGAAACCTTTCTCCTCTGGCCTCCCCATCCAACCTCTTACAGCAGACTGAGGACCAAATTCCTTCCAGCCTAGAAGGGCCGTTTGTGAACTTACTGCCTCCCCTGCTGCAAGAGGACTATCTCCTGAGCCTCGGGGAGGAGGAAGGCATCAGCGATCTCTTTGAAGCTTATGATTTGGAAAAGCTCCCACTGGTGGAAGACTTCATGTGTAGCTGATTACACTTCGTGTGAACTCTCCTTACAAACCGGTATTTTTTTTATCATGGAACCAGAACATCTGTCATGCAGTGTTGTCCCTTCCTACCTTCTTCCTCCAAGAGAGTATCATGAAGTAAACTACAAACTTCAGAAGAAAGCTGACATTTTAGTGAATTTCTTTTTTTTAATTAATAAACAAAGTGTCTAAACGCACAGTCGCAGGCTCCCTTGGGAGAGCCTTGCTTTGCTCCAGGCTCCAAGATCTCCTGGCTAAGTCAGCAAGTGAGAAAATGTGCAATCAGGTGTCTCTCACCCCGACTTTTCCTTCCTCCTTCCTTCCCAGATTGGCTTGCTGTGCCTGACGGATGGGCTGTAGAATGGGGTCTGGCCACCTGGCCCACTGGGAAACAGCATTCTTCCTTAATAGCATTTCAAGCCGTGCCTTCTCTGCAGAATGCATGTCTTTGGGGTCTGCTAATATGGAATGGAACTGCAGCAAATGCAAACTTGAAGTCATGCAAAAGTATGAAATGGATTTCTTCAGCTCTTCTTAGGAATATTTAAATTACTGTCATAATTCAGTGTAAGCTATGGACTGTGTGTCCCAGTAGGAGGTCAAGAAAACCTCCACAGCCTTCTGGATGGAGAACCTGTTTTCAAATGTCCTTGTTGCAGATACAGAAGACTCGTAGAGTTCTGCCACTCTGAGCTGTTGTGGATTTTCCTGTCTCCATGAACCACTCCCGTCCCCCTGTCCCCAGTGTATTTGTGTTTCCAGTTGATTTGTAGCAATTGCCTACTTAGTTCTTTGTGGATCATTTTAGACTTCTTGTTCTTTTAGCTGCCATTTAAGCATTCCTGTGGCACCCATCACCCTTTCAATTTAATTGTTTACTCTGAAGCGGTTTTTGCAAATTCACATAACATAAGCAGAGGGAGAGAACCTCTACTGATCAGAGCATCTAAACCTGTGTGATCTAAGGTTTACCAGCCTCTGCAAGCAGCATTGTCCCATCGTGCTTCCGTTCCCAGGAGGGGGAGCTTGGAGCGAGTCAGTCCTGGGGCTTGCTGACATGGGTGTCCATTGGAAAGGAGAACCAAGTCAGATGACGTGACAGCCCCAAGGAGCAGCAGGCATGGGTCCCTCCATCCTTGGGTTTCCCGGGCCCCTGTGACCGGGGAAAGGGCTCTCTTACACCGCACTCAGGGAGACCACTTCTCAGGATGGGGTCAGATGGAGAGACCTCTAGGGAGAAAGACATCCCCGTTGTGTGAGTGGCATTTCCTTAAGCTGGCAGGAACAGGGAGCTCCCACTGTGTCGGGGGCTGGAATAGTTCTGGCCAGACCCCGTTTCCCTTCCTCTGTGAAGGAATAAGTTGGACCAAGGGAAGTCGGGAACGTAGAAAATGAAGCAAAAGAATGCCAGGGCATCTTCCGCTTTAGTCTTCAGGAATGGTGTCCCAAGTTGGAGGCTTTGTGTCAGCTGCAAATCCTACCAGTTACGTCCAAGAATGGCTTTCCCTTGGGCAGGTGGCAGTCCCATCTCCCCCTGGGAATATGGCGTGGTATCTCTGGTCCGTTCCTTGGATGCCGAGGACTGCGGGAATGAGGGAGTCAGATCAAGAACAAACCTCAAAATGAACAGTTAGACTGAAATGCTATGTGCCTGACCCAGTGGGAGGCACGTAGTAGGCACTCAACTCATATGTTTAATTGAATTGAAAATGTCCCTTAGGGAAAAAAAAAAAAAAAAAACCACAAACAAAAAACCACAAGAGCCCCAGCCAGTTTACTCCAGGTAGATTTCCACAATATGCAAAGTGGTGGTGGGGTCAAGACAGATGACACCAGCACTTTAAACTCTTTGTGTGGGTATGCGTGGGTGTATGTTTGGGAAGAAAAACAAAGGTGCAGACGATCTTCCTTTTTTCTTCTTCAGCCTCCATCCCTGGCCTCCTCCCCTCACACACACTGGACTTGGTACCGAACGTCAGTGTGGTCCGAGATGAAGCGTTGGGGTGGGGGAGGGAGAGGGAGCTTTGTGTTAAGTGCCTACTGGAAATGCACTGTGGGGTTTTTTCCTGTATGGGAAACCATTTATGCCAAGCTTTTCCCCATTTCCCATATTTATCTCATCTGGTTAGCTGCCTCTGCTTCCAGCTTTGTGTAATTCTCTTTGCCAGCTGCACAAAGCTGATTTTTTCCAAAGTCTAAAGACTGAGCTCACCTGGCTAGATTGTTGTGTGTTTCGTTGAAATTTTTCATAATGTCATGCCGTATTTATTGTTTTAAAAATGAAAGGAATACTAATAAGTCTTGAAAGTTCCTTCATGCATAGATTTTTTTTTTTTTCCAGTTACTGGGCTTAACTGGTGTACATTAATTAGATGTCCATACTGTATTCTGTTTTCATGAAGTCATTTTCTTTTTGACTTAGTATCTGGCACACAATGTGGGTTAGTACTATAGTATTTGTGTTACTTTAAGTACTAAGTATGCAGGTTTCCTGGTACTATTGAGTTGCTGCTATTAAAAGCTCACACACGAAATGGCTAAAAGTTACAAGTTGCGAATTATGACTGTGTGAGCCTTAGAAAATAAAATGTATAAAAGGCAACACATGAGCTGTCAAACAGTGTTAGGTATGTGTTTATATGTAGAGTTGTGCATAGCAATTGTTTTATTTAAGTTGGTTGTAGTCTACTCACGTGTTCATTATTTAGCAGTTTTGTACAGAAATAGCAATTAATTTGTAAACACTGCCAGAATACTTTCTAGCTGGTTTGTAATTTTTTTAAGAGTGTTGTTTCGTTTTTGTTTTTTTGTTCTTTGTTGTGGTTCTTGTTTTCATTTTTGTCGTACGTGTAGATCTGTAAATAAAATTGCAGTATTTAAAGCTTAAGCTTTCAGGAAAAAGAAAATAGGAATTCAGTGTGTGCATGACAACTCGTGTGTATGAGGAGGAGGGATTTGAAGGAAGATGGCTTGCAGAGTAAGTCGCGTAGCAGTTGTCAGGGTGTGGGAATTTCTTTTCCTACGGGGTACGTGATTTTGTAAAAAGGAAGTATTTCTCCCAAAACTGGGAGTAGGCAAACTACTAATCAGTTTAGCTTTGTGTTGTATGCTAGTTTAAAAAAGAAAATATGTAATATAATGTAAAAAACAACAACAAAAAAAGCTTTTATGATGGATTTTGTAAATAGATTTGTTACAGGGTGACCTGTTCTCTAGCTGTGATCTTACCACTTCAAATGGGTGTAATTTGAATAAATTTTGTATGGTAAAGGATCAATAAAATGATTTTTTTTAAGAGTTCAGGCTTGTGGATGGATTTTCCTTAATATTAT
>NW_016107480.1:3215512-3222779 GCF_001604975.1 Cebus imitator | reverse complement strand
AGGCAGTTGATCACTCTTGTCCAGGCTGGAGTGCAGTGGCGCAATCTCGGCTTGCCGCAGCCTCCACCTCCCAAGGTCAAGTGATTCACCTGCCTCAGCCTCCCGAGTAGCTGGGATTACGACACCCTTTGGTAGAGATGCCGTCACAACCGGCTAATTTTTATATTTTCATTAGACGTGGAGTTTCACCATGTTGGCCAGGCTGGTCTCAAACTCCTGACCTCAGGTGATCCGACTGCCTCAGCCTCCCAAAGTGCTGGCATGAACCACCGCGCCCAGCCTATTAATTGAATTTTTTAAAGCATTCTTTAACAAGTTAAGGAGAAAGGCTAAGCAAAAGCTCAAAACATCGTTTGCCTACATGGCGTTTGGGACTCTGAGAATGCTGAGCAAATATTTGGTGACCACTGCTGGTGTGCCCTGCACTCTGTGAAGCAGAACTTGCCTTGTCTCTGTGACCATGTGCTTCTGCAGACACTAGAGAATTCTTACACTGAGGAAGTGACAAGTCTGATTCCTTATAAGGGTTACAGAGCCAATACATCTAATTCTGAAATCTGGTGATTACCTCCCAACTTCTAGATGCTGCATTTCTGGTAATGCCACCTAGGAGCAGATTTGGATTTTTTGACCGCTATGTCACACTGTTAACTCTGAACTTACCCTTTAAAACCCCAAAGTGCTATATATTGTGCACACACAAAATTAATATGAAACGGTATGAAGTTTAAAAAAGAAGAGGGGAAACATTACCTGCCCACTATGCTATTCACCCCAGAGATGACCACCGTTCTCAGTTTTCTTGTATTATCCTTCCAGTCATTTTCTAGACACATATCTGTGCATGAACATGTATATTTTATTTTCATTGTTTTGAGACAGAGCCTTGCTCTGTCACCCAGGCTGGAGTGCAATGGCACAATGTCAGCTCACTGCAAACTCTGCCTCGCCAGTTCAAGTGATTCTCCTGCTTTAGCCTCCCAAGTAGCTGGGATTACAGGTGCCTGCCACCACACCTGGCTAATTTTTGTATTTTTAGTAGAGATGGGGTTTCACCATGTTGGCCAGGCTGGTCTCGAACTCGAGACCTCAGGTAATCCACCCACCTCAACCTCCCAAAGTGCTGGGATTACAGGCGTGGGCCAGCGCGCCCAACTTATTTTGTTTTTTTGTTTTTTGTTTTAGAGACAGAATGTCACTCTTGCCCAGGTTTGAGTACAGTGGTACCTATCGTCAGTCACTGCAGCCTCACACTCCTGGGCTCCATTGATCCTCCCGTCTCAGCCTCCTCCTGAGCAGGTGGGACTAATAGGAGTGCACCACCAACCCTGGCTACTTCTTTCTATTTTTGTGGAAATGAGGTTTTGTAATGTTGCCCAGGCTGGCCTCAAACTCCTGTCCTCAAGCAATCTTCCCATCTCAACCTCCAAAAGCACTGGGATTACAGGTGAGCATGTGTGTGTTAACATGATTTAATATGTCATACCATATATGTTGATATGAAGCTTTTTATCACTATATCAGACGTTTGTCCATGTTAGTACTTATGGGTCATGTTCATGCTCTTCAAAGGCTGCGTGGCATTCCAGACTTTTTTTATTTAAAAAAAAATTTTTTTTTTTTTTGAGATGGAGTCTTGCTCTGTTGTCCAGGCTGGAGTGGAATGGAGTAATCTTGGCTCATTGCAACCTCTGCCTCCCAGGTTCAGGCAATTCTCATGCCTCAGCCTCCCAAGGAACTAGGATTACAGGTACCCACCACCACTTCTGGCTAATTTTTGTATTTTTGGTAGAGATGGGTTTTCACCATCTTAGCCAGGTTGATCTTGAACTCCTGACCTCAGGTGATCCACCCTCTTCAGCCTCCAAGAAGTGCTGGGATTACAGGCATGAGCCACTGTACCCGGCCTTAAAATGTATTTAATAATTTACTTAGGTGATTTCCTGTTTGAGAGGTAGTTTTGTTCATTTTGCTATAAAAATATATATATTCTTGTGTGATATAATTCTCATAACAAAGTTTACCATTAGTAACGTTTGATAACATCCATGGTGTTGTATAACCATCACTTCTGTCTGGCTCCAGAAGACATTTCTGTCACTCCAAAGGAAAACCCTGCGTCTGTCCATAAAGCAGTTCCTTCCTCTCCCGACACCTTGCAGTCCCTGCTGTCTGCTTTTTTTGTCCCTGTGGATTCACCTGTTCTGGATGTTTCCTATAAATGGAATCATGCAACTTGTGGCCTTTTGTGTTTAACTTCTTTCACTTAGCAAAACATTCAGGGTTCGTCCAGGTTATAGCATGTATCGCTACTTCATTCCTTCTTATGTCTGAATAATATTCCATTGTGTAGACATACCATGCTTAGTCATTCATCAGCAGATGAGCATTTGGGCTGTTTCTATTTTTAGGCTATTGGAATGCCAGGTACTGTTTTAAGTGCTTTACATGAGTATTCTATTTTGGGTTTTTTTGTTTGTTTGTTTGCTTGTTTTTGAGAAGAATTTTGCTCTTGTTGCCCAGACTGGAGTGCAATGGCAAGATTTCGGCTCACTGCAACCTCCGCCTCCCGGGTTCAAGCAGCTCTCCTGCCTCAGCCTCCCAAGGAACTGGGACTACACGTACACACCACCACCCACGCCCAGCTGATTTTGTACAAGGTTTCTCCATGTTGCTCAGGCTGGTCTTGAACTCCCAACCTCTGGTGATCCACCTGCCTCAGCCTCCCAAAGTGCTTAGGATTACAGGCGTAAGCCACCGTGGACATCACTACCTCATATTGTATATGTATTCTCTTTCTCCCCCTCCAGAACGTAAGCTCAGTGAGGAGAGGGATGGGGCTTTGTATTGTTCGTTATTGTGCCCCCAGTTCCTGGAATTATGCCTCGTAAATAAGCACTTCATAAATATTTGAATGAAAGATTATTTTGCAGATGAGTAGTCTGAGGTTTAAAAAACATTTTTTTAATACCCAAAGGTCACACACAGTGTCAGCTCAAAGGCTTTTTCCCATGTGGTGTCCTCATCTTATATATATTTTGGTTTGCTTTGTTTTTTTACCCTTTTGCATTTCATCATCTTTAGTTCCATGTCAACTCCTGTTTACCCAAAGTTTGGGAGCCTGATTTCTGTCATCCAACATAGCTGCTGTCCTACCCAGGGATCTGCATATTTGATGAGCAGGTAGCCAAGCCTATAGTGATAAAAGCCAGTGACAAAAGCTGAACCAAACAGTACAAAGACACATTCCTTCTTTCAGACAGACTACTGATGGGGGAAAAGAAGTAGCAAATAAAACAAGAACTGTCCATCTACAAAAGCAATTTAAAAATTTAGACGAGGCTGGGTGCAGTGATTCACACCTGTAATCCTAGTACTTCGGGAGGCCAAGGTGGGTGGATCAGTTGAGGTCAGAAGTTCGAAACGAGCCTGACCATGATGGTGAAACACTGTCTCTACTCAAAATGCAAAAATTAGCTAGGCTTGGTGGTGTGCACCTGTAATCCCGGCTACTCAGGAGGCTGAGGCAGGAGAATTGCTTGAACCTGGGAAGTGGAGGTTGCAGCGAGCCAAGATCATGCCACTGCAATCCAGCCTAGGGGACAGAGTGAGACTCCATCTGAAATAAATAAACAAATAGGGGACAGTTCCAAGATGGCCAATTAGGAGTAGCTCAGGATTACGGCTCCCAGCAAAAGCGCAGAGGGTGAGTGGACGCCGCATTTCCAGACGGATTTTTATTGCCCACAGACCAGGAGATTCCCAGGCAGAGGAGCCCCATGGGTCACCAACGCGGCCGTTTTGGCCGGCACAGCAGTTCTCCATACAAAATACACAGGTCCGGGCACCATTTTAGCTGGCGATTGGAGCTCTGGGAAGACAGTCGCCCATTCAACTGATAGAAAAGGGGACTAAAACAGGGAGCCAGCCCAGGAGATTCCCAGGCAAAAACGCGACACGAATCTCAGCGCCGCTGTTTCAGCCGACTCAGGCACAGTGGGTCGCAGCAAGGGAAATCACACAGATCCTGGTGCATTTTCAACAGGCGACTGGAACACCTGGGAGACAGTCAAGCGTTCAACTAAAAAGAAAAAAAAGGCCCTGAGGCAGGGAGCCAAGTGATCAGGCTCAGCTGGTCCCACTCCCCCAAAAATCAGCAATCTGAAACACTCTGGACTGAGAGTTTCACAGCAAGCACAGCTGAACCCGGGATGGTCCAGCCCTCTGGGGGCGGGGGTGTCTGCCATTACTGAGGCACTCCACCACTACAGAGGTAGTCCACCATCGCTGAGGCAGCCTTCCTTTGCCAAGGCAGCCTGCCACTACACAGAGAGTCCACCACTATAGAGGTGGGCCGCCATTGCCGAGGCAGTTCTAACTATACCCATATAAACAGGACTGCAAGGAAGTTCACATGGCAGCTGGGCAGAGCCCACAGCAGCTCAGCAAAGCCTCTGCAGGCAGACAGTGACTAGGCTGCCTCCTCGCTGAGCAGGGCAGCCGTGAAAAAAGGCAGCAGCACAACAGAAACTCATATATAAAGCCCTAACTCCCCAGGACAGAGCACCTGGGAGAAAAAAGGGGGGGTTTGTGAGTCCTGCTGCAGCAGACTTAAACGTACCTGCCCAGCAGCTCTGAATGAACATCAGAACTCACAGCTCAGCACTTGAGCTCCTATAAAGGACAGACTGTCTCCTCAAGCAACTCCCTGAGCCCCATATATCCAGAGTCACCTCATAAAGGAGAGCTCAGACTGACATCTGGCGGGTATCCTTCAGGGACAAAGATAGCAGAAGAAGAAACTGGCAGTGACCCTTACTGTTCTGCAGCCGCTGCAGGTGATCCCAGGCAAGCAGGGCCTGGAGTGGACCTCAGCAGTCCCACAGCAGACGGGCCTGACTGGTAGAAGGAAAACTAACAAACAGAAAGAACTTAATCATCAACAAACTGGACGTCCACTCAGAGCCCATTCTGAAAGTCAACAACTACAAAGATGACAGGTGGATAAATACACAAAGATGGGAAGAAACCAGCACAAAAAGGATGAAAATACCCAAAACCAGAATACCTCTTCTCCTACAAGGGATCACGACTCCTCACCAGCAACGGAACAAGGCTGGATGGAGAATTAGTGTGATGAATTTGCAGAAACAGGCTTCAGAAAGTGGGTAATAAGAAACTTCTGTGAGCTAAAAGAACATGTTCTAACCCAATGCAAAGAAACGAAGAACGTTGAAAAAAGATTTGATGAAATGCTAACGAGAATAAACAACTTAGAGAAGAATATAAGTGAATTGACGGAGCTGAAAAACACAACACGAGAACTTTGCAAAGCATACACAAGTTTCAACAGCCGAATTGACCAGCAGAAGAAAGGATATCAGAGGTTGAAGATCAACTCAATGAAATAAAATGAGAAGGCAAGACTAGAGAAAAAAGGGTAAAAAGGAATGAACAAGGTCTCCAAGAAATATGGGACTATGTGAAAAGACCTAATCTATATTTGATAGGTGTACCTGAATGTGATGGAGAGAATGAATCCAAGCTGGAAAATACACTTCAGGATATTTTCCAGGAAAACATGAATCCAAGCTGGAAAATACACTTCAGGATATTTTCCAGGAAAACATCCCCAACCTAGCAAGACATGTCAATATTTAAGTCCAGGAAATACAGAGAACACCACAAAGATATTCCTCAAGAAGAGCAACCCCAAGGCACAAAATTGTCAGATTCACCAAGGTTGAAATGAAGGAGAAAATGCTAAGGGCAGCCAGAGAGAAAGGCCGGGTTACCCACAAAGGGAAGCCCATCAGACTCACAGCAGATGTCTCTGCAGAAACCCTACAAGCCAAAAGAGAGTGGGGGCCAATATTCTACATCCTTAAAGAAAAGAACTTTCAACCCAGAATCTCCTATCCAGCCAAACTAAGCTTCATAAGTGAAAGAAAAATAAAATCCTTTAGACAAGCAAGTACTCAGAGATTTTGTCACCACCAGGCCAGCTTTACAAGAGCCCCTGAAAGAGGCACTAAACATAGAAAGGAACAACCAGTACCAGCCACTCCAAAAACGTACCAAATGGTAAAGAGCATCAACACAATGAAGAAACTGCATCAACTAATGGCAAAACAGCCAGCTAGCATCGAAATGGCAGGATCAAATTCACACATAACATTATTAACCCTAAATGTAAATGGGCTAAATGCCCCAATCAAAAGACACAGACTGGCAAATTGGATAAAAAGCCAAAACCCATCGGTGTGCTGTATCCAGGAAACCCATCTCACATGCAAGGATACACAAAGGCTCAAAATAAAGGGATGGAGGAAGATTTACCGAGCAAATGGAGAGCAAAAAAAAGCAGGAGTTGCAATTCTCATCTCTGATAAAATAGACTTTAAAGCAACAAAGATCAAAAGAGACAAAGAAGGATATTATATAATGGTAAAAGGATCAATGCAACACGAAGAGCTAACGATCCTAAATATATACGCACCGAATACAAGAGCGCCCAGATACATAAAGCAAGTTCTTAATGACTTACAAGGAGGCTTAGACTCCTACACAATAAAAGTGGGAGACTTTAACACCCATTGTCAATAATATTAGAAAGATCAATGAGAGAGAAAATTAACAAGGATATCGAGGACTTGAACTCAGACCTGGAACAAGCAAACCTAATAGACATTTACAGAACTCTCCACCACAAATCCAGAGAATATACATTCTTCTCAGCACCACATCACATCTACTCTAAAACTGACCACATAATTGGAAGTAAATCACTCCTCAGCAAATGCAAAAAATGGAAATCATAACCAACAGTCTCTCATACCACAATGCAATCAAGTTAGAACTCAGAATTGAGAAACTAACTCAGAATTGCAGAGCTTCATGGAAACTGAACAACTGGCTCTTGAATGTTGACTGGATAAACAATGAAATGAAGGCAGAAATAAAGATGTTCCTTGAAACCAGTGAGAACGAAGACACAACATACCAGAATCTCTGGGACACATTTAAAGCAGTATCTAGAGGAAAATGTATAGCAATAAATGCCCACATGAGAAGCAAGGAAAGATCTAAAATCAACACCCTATCATCGAAATTGAAGAGCTAGAGGAGCAACACCAAAAAACCTCAAAACCTAGCAGAAAATAAGAAATAACTAAGATCAGAGCAGAACTGAAGGAGATAGAGACACAAAAACCCTTCAAAAAATCAATAAATCCAGGAACTGGTTTTTCGAAAAGATCAGCAAAAT
>NW_016107480.1:3213480-3215057 GCF_001604975.1 Cebus imitator | reverse complement strand
AATAATCAAATAGATGCAATAAAAAACGATGAAGGGGATATCACCACAGATTCCACAGAAATACAAACCATCATCAGAGATTATTACAAACATCTCTATGCACATAAACTAGTAAACCTTTAGGAAATGGATAAATTCGTGGACATTGCATCCTCCCAAGCCGAAGAAGAAGGAAGAAGCCTCCCAACCAGGAAGAAGCCGAAAACCTGAATAGACCAATAACAAGGTCTGAAGTTGAGGCTGCAATTAACAGCCTACCACTCAAAAAAAATCCCAGGTCCAGACAGATTCACAGCCGATTTCTACCAGACATACAAAGAGGAGCTGGTACCATTCCTTACGAAACTATTCCAAATGATCCATAAAGAGATAATCCTTACCAAATCATTTTATGAGACCAACATCATCCTGATATCAAAACCTGGCAGAGACTCAGAAAGAAAAGAAAACCTCAGGCCAATATCCATGATGAACATAGATGTAAAAATCTTCAATAAAATACAGGCAAACCAATTGCAACAGCACATCAAAAAGCTTATCCACCATGATCAAATAGGCTTCATCCCGGGGATGCAAAGCTGGTTCAACATACGCAAGACTATAAACGTAATTCACCACATAAACAGAACTAAAGACAAAAAAACACATGATTATCTCAATTGATGCAGAGAAGGCCTTTGACAAAATACAACAGACCTTTATGCTAAAAACCCTCAATAAACTAGGTATTGACGGAACGTATCTCAAAATAATAAAAGCTATTTACGACAAACCCAGAGCCGATATCATACTGAGTGGCCAAAAACTGGAAGCAGTCCCTTTGAAATCTGGCACCAGACAAGGATGCCCTCTCTCACCACTCCTATTCAATATAGTATTGGAAGTTCTAGCCAGAGTAATCAGGCAAGAAAAAGAGATAAAGGGCATTCAAATAGGAAAGAAGGAAGTCAAATTGTCTCTATTTGCAGATGACATGATTGTATATCTAGAAGACCCCATTGTCTCAACCCAAAATCTCCTGAAACTGATAAGCAACTTCAGCAAAGTTTCAGGATACAAAATCAGTGTGCAAAAATCACATGCATTCCTATACACTGATAACAGACTTAAAGAGAGCCAAATTAAGAATGAACTGCCCTTCACAATTGCTACAAAGAGAATAAAATTCCTGGGAATACAACTAACAAAGGATGTAAAGGACCTCTTCAAGGAGAACTACAAACCACTACTCAACAAAATAAGAGAGGACACAAACAGATGGAAAAACATTCCATGTTCATGGTTAAGAAGAATCAATATCGTGAAAATGGCCATACTGCCCAAAGTAATTTACAGATTCAACACTATTCCCATCCAGCTACCAATGACCTTCTTCACAGAACTGGAAAAAACCACCTTAAACTTCATATGGAGCCAAAAGAGAGCCTGCATAGCCAAGTCAATTCTAAGCAAAAAAAAAAACAAAGTGGGAGGCATCACACTACAGGACTTCAAACTATACTACAAGGCTACAGTAATCAAAACAGCATGATACTGGTACCAAAACAGAGATATAGACCAATGGAACAGAACAGAGG
>NW_016107480.1:3210588-3212785 GCF_001604975.1 Cebus imitator | reverse complement strand
AATACAGTGTGGCGATTCCTCAAGGACCTAGAAATAGAAATTCCATTTGACCCAGCAATCCCATTACTGGGTATATATCCAAAGGATTATAAATCATTCTACTATAAGGACACATGCACACGAATGTTCATTGCAGCACTGTTTACAATAGAAAAGACCTGGAACCAACACAAATGCCCATCAATGATAGACTGGACAGGGAAAATGTGGCACATACACACCATGGAATACTAAGCAGCCATCAAAAACTATGAGTTCGTGTCCTTTGTAGGGACATGGATGAAACTGGAAACCATCATTCTCAGCAAACTGACACGAGAACAGAAAATCAAACACCACATGTTCTCACTCATAGTTGGATGTTGAGCAATGAGAACACATGGACACAGGGAGGGAAGCATCACACACTGGGGTCTGTCGCGGGGAAATAGGGGAGGGACAGCGAGGGGTGGAGAGTTCGGGAAAGATAGCATGGGGAGAAATGCCAGATATAGGTGATGGGGAGGAAGGCAGCAAATCACACTGCCATGTGTGTACCTATGCAACAATCTTGCATGTTCTTCACATGTACCCCCAAACCTAAAATGCAATAATAAATAAATAAATAAATAGCAAAAATAAAAAATGTAGACAAGCTTTACACTGTGGCAGTATTGTAGCCAATGAGGTTTATCTGAGGCATGATTATTGCTAATTGAAAAATGTAGACAAGATGAATTTGCATCAACCATGTAGTGTTGCATTCTTTAAAAAGTTGATACAGGCTGGGCATGTAGCTCATGCCTGTAATTCCAGCATTGTGGGAGGCCTAGGCGGGTGTATTACCTGAGGTCAGGAGTTCAAAACCAGCCTGGCCAACGTGGTGAAATCCCATCGCTACTAAAAATACAAAAAAATAACCAGGCGTGGTGACAGCTGCCTGTAATGCCAGCAACTTGGGAGGCTGAGGCAGGAGGATTGCTTAAACCTGGGAGGCGGAGGTTGCAATGAGCTGAGATCATGCCATTTCACTCCAGCCTGGGATATAGAACAGGTCTCCATAAAAAAAAAATAAATTTTGTAAAAGTTGATATAGGACTAGGATATATGAATATTTTATAATTTAGGACTTTACCCAAAGTGCTGTTTTAGAAATGGGTTTCCCTCTGGGGAAAATTTACAAATCAGGTTCAGTAGGGAGATCTCACGGAAGGGAGGAAGGGAGTGGAGAGATGGAGGAAGGGAAGGAGGGAGGAAAGGAGGGAAGAAGAAATCAGTATGAGTCCCAGTAACACTGAGAGATAGGTTATGAGACTAACACAGAAAAGTGAATTGTATTCGGTGATTCAGTGGCCATTAAGGGAAACAGTTTCAGTCACTCTTTGAATGAATATAAAGTGATTACTGGGTACCAACAGCTGTTCTGGGCACTGGAGCCCACATTCCAAAAGGCCCAGGTCCTGTCAGGAAGAGGACGTTTGCAGTCTAGCGTTAGGGGAGAAACAAGTATTAGCTAGAGGAAGCAAACCGGAAGGCCGGACCTCGAATGAGCTATTTTTTCTGACTGAAGCCATTTTTGGAAGAATTGGAAGCACAGATGGTTAGAGGCAGGAATGGAAATGGAAGGCAGATGCAGCCTTGCCACTGGAAAGTTCTCCAAAGCCACCAAGGTCCTGATCTAGGGTGGTTTGGAGCACTTCCCAGCCCAAGCCTGTGCATCTAACGGCAAGAGTGCTTGGAGATGACTCTCAAGTAGGCAAGACTCAAAAGAAACCAGTGGATTCCCTTCCAGGATCAAGGAGCTGGGGAGCCCCAATCTAGATCTAAACTATAACTGTGATATGAAGGGAAAAGACAAAATTAAATTGTAGGTCATACCCCAGGATATTAAGAACTGCACTCAGTACCTAGACTTAATCAGCCTCGAGTCAATCAGAAGCTAAGGAAGTGTTGCTCAGCAGGCAGCCACGGTGTTCGTAGAACACAAACAGCAAGCCTTTCTCATTATGCCTGTAAATATAGGACTTGAAGACTGAAAGACAAACAGAATGTATTAAAAATGTTTAAGGCCGGGCGCAGTGGCTCAAGCCTGTAATCCCAGCACTGTGGGAGGCCGAGGCGGGTGGATCACGAGGTCAAAAGAGATCGAGACCATCCTGGTCAACATGGTGAAACCCTGTCTCTACTAAAAATACAAAAAATTAGCTGGGCATGGTGG
>NW_016107480.1:3204220-3209522 GCF_001604975.1 Cebus imitator | reverse complement strand
CCATCTTGGCTCACTGCAACCTCCGCCTCCCAAGTTCAAGCAATTCTTCTGCCTCAGCCTCCTAAGGAGCCGGGATTACAGGCGCATGCCACCATGCCCAACTTATTTTTATATTTTTAGTAGAGATGGGGTTTCACCTTGTCGGTCAGACTGGTCCCAACCTCCTGACCCTGTGATCCACCCGCCTTGGCCTCCCAAAGTGCTAGGATTACAGGTGTGAGCCACCGTGTCCAGTCTAATTTTGCTTTTGTCAAGAACAGTCTCCAGATTCTTAGGCCAATGTTTTTTCTGCTATGTCTATAAAGTCTCTTAGTTCCCTACTGGGATATGCACATCAGAAACTTGCCTATTCCCAGTCTCATCCTTGGAACCACAGGCCGGCTGTCATGATTAATTAATTATTTTTGAATTAGCATGAACTTCTGGGAGATCCCTGTTTATAATCTCTACCAGCCCTGTAATTCCTTCTACTCCTCCAAACCATGTTTCACGATGCATGGCGGTCATTATACTGTTAGCCTATGTCACAGTAGCAAATGGGAGAGATGGATACCACTAAGAAGCATGAGTTTGGAACACTTCTCAGTGTTTCTTTTGTCTTTAGTATTGGATTAAAACGGATGTGCTTATTCAGATGGAGGAAGAGTCAAATTGGCAGCAGCTTCTGAACTGGGTGCTCCGTTTCCTACTTCTCTTTCCGTATAGACGACTTTTCAGCTTCAGAAGCCTTTAAGACCCTTTTTTTCTGCATAATCTAAGTCAGGGGGATTTGCCTCTGCTGAAGCCTAAATTATAGTGTTTATCTTATGCCTGAATAGCCCTTAGCATTGTAGAAGGCTTTACAATTTGCAAAGTATTTTCAGATGCCTATCTTTTTGTCTAAAGCTATTTGTAAACTGATGGTGACAGCTGCAGAAGTAACTAATCAATCTGAAAATGATGGAACCGTATGTGGCCCGTGCTGCAAATGGAGGAAGAAAAGAATTTAGCTCTGAGCCACACTGTGGAGTCCCAAGGGGCAAAAAAAGGTATTGCAGTTCCACAGGAGAGAGCTGACATAGTGATGTCAGTGAATAAAAACTTAAACATGCCAACAAAAAGAGCATGTTTAAATGAATAGGAAGGAGGGGAGAGAGAGAGAGAAAGAGAGAGAGAGAGAGAGAGAGAGAGTGTGTGTGTGTCTGTGTCTGTGTTCAGAAATGGGAGGAAGCAGAAGGAGACCCAGGATGTTTAAAAAGAGCCACAGGCTAAATTCTGTCCTTGGCAAGAAACCAAAGAATGAGTGTTCCTTTAGTCAAAAAGGAACTGCCCTCACCGTTGACTGAGAGTCGGGGTATCTTTTCAGGGAGTAGAGTAAGTGCTATAGAACAGGGCAAGCACTGGTGTATAACAAAGGGCAGAGGAAGGTAAAAACTGTAGAAGCGATTCCCACACCTGGTTCTGAGAAGGAGATTATCCATCAAGTGGCGAACAAAGTTGTAAGTACAGAAAAAAGAATTGGATAGGACTTTTTTTTTTTTTAGAGACAGGTTTCACCATGTTGACCAGGCTGGTGTCGAACTCCTGACCTCAGGTAATCCACCCTCCCCGGCCTCCGAAAGTGCTCGTGAGCCAGCATGCCTGGCCTGGATGGAACTTTTGCTTCCATCAGTATGGCAGATTAGATAGCCAGGATTCAGAATAAACGATTAAAAACATAAAGAAAAAAAAAAGAAGAAGAGGATAACCAAGAAGTCCCCTGTTACAAAACGTCTAGATTCAACCAAAAACATAATTTTATTTTGCTTTCCCAAAGGACCAGAAGAACAACAACAACTATATATATATATATATATATATATGAGCTGAAATAAAGGTTGAGATGCATACACATGAAAAAGATAGGTACACCTAAGGACAGATGCCAATTTTCTTGCCAATATTTTGTTGGAATTGAGAAATAGTTTTGGGCCAATAAAGAAAGATGGAAGAACTGAACCTAAGACTCCCAAATTTGGCCTGAAAAATTGGAAGAAGGCTCTAGTGCTCTCAGGTTATCATTATGTTCCTGGCTTTCAGCAAAAGCAAACATAAAGCCTCTCTAGACAAGGTATAGTATATATATCAATATATAGGCTTATATCTTTAATGTGGTATCTTTAATGTGGTACCGCAGATAAGATCTACCAACTATGAGCACACAATCAAAGACCACCAAATGCATAAGAAAACAAACCGTCATTAATAGCAGAGGCTGCACACATCAAATTTAGACCTCAAAGAGTTCAAGTAATGGAATTATCAGATACAAGATATGAAATGAATATATATAAAATGCCTAAAGAAATAAAAGACGATATCACAAAAATGGGTGAGCAACAAGAGATGATCATAACCTGCCATATAGATTAGAAAGAGAATTTTTTATCTGCTAGAAATTGAAAATACAAACTTTTTTTTTCTTTTGAGGCAAGCTGTCACTTTGTCTCTCAGGCTGGAATGCAGTGGTGTGATCATGGCTCACTGCAGCCTCAAACACCCAGCCTCAAGCGATCCCCCTGCCTCAGCCTCCCAAGTAGCTGGGACTTGGCACACCACCATGCCCAACTGATTTATTATTATTATTATTATAGAGATGAGGTCACCCTGTTTTCCAGGCTGGTTAGTACAAGTATTGGGCAGGGTGCAGTGGCTTATGCCTATAATCTCGGCATTTTGGGAAGCTGAGGCAGGTAGATTGCTAGAGCTCAGAAGTTGGAGGCCAGCCAGGGCAACATGTTGAAACTACAAAAAAAATACAAAAATTAGCTGGTTGTGGTGACACATGCCTGTGGTCTCAGCTACTCGGAAGATTGAGGTGAGAGAATCGCTTGAGCCCAGGGTGGTCAAGGCTGCAGTGAGCCATGTCCCACCACTGCACTCCAACCCTGGTAACAGAGTGAAACCCTGTCCCAAACAAAACCAAAACAAAACAAAATAACAAAACCCAGTTATTGAAAGAAAAGGAAAATAAAGCAATCGATGCATAAATTAACAGATTAGATATAGCTAAAGATATAATAAACTGGGAAATAAATCTGACAAAATTACGTAGCATAGAGAGAAAAGAATATGGAAAATAAAATGAAATGTTAAGAGATATGGATCATGGCTTAGATTTTTTTTTTTCTGTAAAAACCAGATAATGAATATCTTAGGCATTTTGGGCCATAAGATCTGTCAAAACTACTCAACTCTGCCTGTACAGCATGAAAGCAGTTATACACCACATGTAAATAAATGGGCACGACTGGGTTTCAATGAAACTTTATTTATGGAAGCCAAAATTGTATTTTCATTTAGTTTTCACTTGTCATGAAGTAATATTCTTTTGATTTTGTTCAACCATTTAAAAAAATTCTTATTTTTATTTTTATTTTTTTTTGAGACAGAGTTGCACTCTTGCTGCCCAGGCTGGAGTGCAGTGGCATAATCTTGGCTCACTGCAACCTCCACCTCCTGGATTCAAGCGATTCTCCTGCCTCAGCCTCCCAAGTAGCTGAGATTACAGATGCCTGCCACTACACCTGGCAAATTTTTTGTATTTTTAGTAAAGTCAGGGTTTCACCATGTTGGCTAGGCTGGTCTCAAACTCCTGACCTCAGGTGATTCACCCGCCTCGGCCTCCCAAAGTGCTGGGATTATAGGCATGAGCCACTGCGCCCAGCCTGAAAAATATTTTAAAATCATGAGTTGTACAAAAACAGGTGGTAGACAGTTTCCAGTCTGCGATGGTTTGAATAGTTATCCCTATCCAAAACTCATGTTGAAATGTAATCACCAATGTGGCAGCATTGAGATATGGGGACTTTAAGAGGTGTTCAGATCTTAAGGGTTCTGCCCTCATGAATGGATAAATCCATTCTTGGCTTAATGGATTAATGGGTTTATGGGTTAATAGATTACCATGGAAGTGGGACTGGTGGTGTTTTAAGAAGAGGAAAACAGACCTGAGCTAGTGTGCTCAGCCACCTTTCCACGTGATGCCCTGTGCCACCTGGGGACTCTGCAGAGAGTCTCCACCAGCAAGAAGGCCCTGACAAGATGCAGCTCCTTCACTGCGGACTTCCCAGCCTCCAGAACAGTAAGAAATGAATTCCTTTTCTTTATTCTTTATGAATTGCCTAGTTTCACGTATTCTAAGTGACAGAAGATGGACCAAGACAGACAACTGGTGCCAAGGAGTGGGTTGTTGTTGATAACAAATATCTGGATATGCGGAAGCAACTCTGGAACTAAGTAATGAGCAGAGACTACCTGGCCACTTTTAACTGCTTACATGAAGCGGTGAGAAGGAAAACATGACTTAAAGGCAGAATTTTCTATCAAAAGATAAGTAAGGCAAAAAGACTGGGAAAACTCTCAGCCTGGCCAGGTACAGAGTGAAAAAACATCTTTGGGATGGAAAACGAAGAGTGTGGCCCAGTGACCTGCCAAGGAAGTTGGTACAGAAAGAAGAGATCATCAAGAGAATGGGAGAAAGACCTTGAAGGCATTTCAGAGATCTTGAAGGTTGTTCCTCCGCTACAGACAGAGGGACCCAGGAGAGCAGAATGGTTTCTGGAGACAGACAGGTATCTGCATTCCTATGTTCATTGCAGCACTATTTGCAATACCCAAGATGAGGAAGCAACCTAAATTTCTACCAAATTAATGAATAGATAAAGAAACTATGGTATATATACATGCAATGAGGGTTTTTTTGTTTGTTTTTTTAGACAGAGTCTCACTTTGCAGCCCAGGCTGAAGTGCTATGGTGCCATCTCGCCTCACTACAACCTCTGCTTCCTGGGTTGAAGCGATTCTTTGGCCTCAGCCACCCAAGTAGCTGGGACTACAAGCGCGAACCACCACACGTGGCTAATTTTTGTGTTTTTAGTAGAGACGGGGCTTCACCACATTGGCCAGGCTGGTCTCTAACTCCTGTCCTCAACTGATCCTCCTGCCTCGGCCTCCTAAAGTGCTGGGATTATAGGCGTGCATATAATGAAATATTATTCAGCCTTAAAAAAAAGAAAGAAATCTAGGCTGGTCCAGGTGCAGTGATGATGTTTCCAACTAATTGGTCACAACCAGTCACAGATTTCTTTGTTCTTTCTCCACTCTCAGTGCTTCACTTGACTACCCTTAAAAAAAACATTGTTGCCGGGCGTGGTGGCTCACGCCTGTAATCCTAGCACTCTGGGAGGCCGAGGCGGGTGGATCACGAGGTCAAGAGATCGAGACCATCCTGGTCAACATGGTGAAACCCCGTCTCTACTAAAACTACAAAAAATTAGCTGGG
>NW_016107480.1:3186539-3203850 GCF_001604975.1 Cebus imitator | reverse complement strand
GGAGAATTGCCTGAACCCAGGAGGCGGAGGTTGCGGTGAGCCGAGATCACGCCATTGCACTCCAGCCTGGGTAACAAGAGCGAAGCTCCGTCTCAAAAAAATAAATAAATAAATTAAATTAAATAAATAAATAAATAAATAACATTGTTTAGAATCCTGCCCTATGTGACAACTTGGATGAACCTTGGGGATGTAATTCTAAACGAAATAAGCCAGTTACAGAAAGACTGCATAATTCTATTTACATGAGTGTCTAAAACAATGAAACACGTGGGGGTAGAGAGTAGAGTAGTGGTTTCCAGGAGGTAGGGAAGGGAGAAATGGGAAGTAGCTAGTCAACAGGTCTAAAGTCTCAGTTATACAAGATTATTAAGTTCTGCCATTCAACACTGTGCCTCCAGTTTACAACATGGTGTTGTACATTTATGAAATTGTTAAGAGGGTAGACCTCATGTTAAGTGTTCTTACCACAGTAAAGTTTTTTTTAAAGTAAGGGGATGGAGAAAGCTATACTATGTGAACACTAATCAAAAGAAAGCTGGAGGAACTGTGTTAATTTCAGACAAAGCATCTACAGAATAAGTTAAATTATCAGAGATAAGGAGGGGCATTACATCATGATAAAGGGGTCAACTTTCCAAGAAGACATAACAATCCTTAATGTGTATGCACCTAAAAACCTGGTGTCAAAATACATGAGGCAAAAATTTATATAATCGTAAGGAGAAATAGACAAATCCACTATTACAATTGGAAGAATTTAACACCCCTCAATTAGAAATTAACAGACCTAGGCCAGGCGAGGTGGCTCACGCCTGTAATCCCCACACTTTGAGAGGCCGAGGCAGATGGATCACTTGAGGTCAGTAGTTGGAGACCAGCCTGGTCAACATGGTAAAACCTTGTCTCTACTAAAAATACAAAAAATTAGCCTGGTGTCGTGGTGTGCACCTGTGATCTCAGCTACTCGAGAGGCTGAGACAGGAGAATCACTTGAACCCAGGAGGCAGAGGTTGCAGTGAGCCAAGATTATGCCACTGCACTCTAGCCTGGGTGACAAAGTAAGACTCTGTGTCAAAAGAGTACTAACAGGCCTATTAAGCAGAAAGTCAGCAAGGACATTGTTGAACTGAATCAATCAACTAAGTCTAATTGACATCTATAGAATACTTCATACAGCAGCAGAATACACATTGTTCTCAAACTAACATGGAACATTCGCCAAGACAAATAACTTTCTTGATCACAAAACACACCTTAAGAAATAAGAAAGAATAGAAGTCATACAAAGTATGTTCTTATACAACAATGCAAATAAACTAGAAATCAATGACAGAAAGATACCTGGAAAATTCCCAAAACAGACTTCTAAGCAATACATGGATCAGAGAAGTCTCAGAGAAATTTAAAAATATTTTAAACTAAATGAAAGTGAAAATACAACTTGCCAACATTTGTGAGATGCAGTGGAAGCCCTGCTTAGAGCATTGTATGCATATATTAGAGAAGAAAAAAGATCTAAAAATCAATCATCACGCCTGTAATCCCTAGCACTTTGGGAGGCTGAGGCGGGTGGATCACAAGGTCAGGAGTTCGAGACCAGCCTGCCCAACATGGAGGACTCCCGTCTCTACTAAAAATACAAAAATTTTCTTGGCATGGTGGTGCATGCCTATAATCCCAGCTACTCCGGAGGTTGAGGCAGGAGAATCACTTGAACCCAGGAATTGGAGGTTGCAGTGAGCTGAGATCACGCCACTGCACTCCAGCCTGGGTGACAGAGCGAAACTCCATTTCAAAAAAGAGGGAAAAAAAAGCAATCATCTAAGCTTCCACCTTAGGAAACTAGAAAAACAGCAAATTAAATCCAAAGTAAGCAGAAGAAAACCATTAATGAAAATTAGAACAGAAATCAATGACATTGGAAACAGGAACTCAATAGAGAAAATCAGTAAAACCCAAAAGAAAAGTTTATTGAAACTTTTCTTTTGGTTTTCTTTTCTGGTTTATTGAAAAGACCAATAAAACTAATAAACTGCTAGCCAGGTCAACTAAAAAAGGGGGAGAAAAGAAAAATTGCTAGTAGAAATGAAAGAATGGCCATCACTACAGATCTCATGGACATTAAAAACATAATAAAGGCATATTATTGACAACTCAGTGACCACAAATTTGGTAACTTAGATGAAATAGACCAATTTCTTGATGAAACAATCAACCAAAACTTATACAAGGAGAAATAGATTATGTGCATAAACTGTATCTATAAAGATGTTGAATCATTTGTCAGTAATCACCCACAACGGAAAGCACATTGGATTGACACAAATGCATTGACTGTAAACTCCTGCCAAACATTTAAGGGAGAAATTACAACAATTGCCTATAATGTTTTCCAGAAAATGAAGCAGAGTGAAAACTTTCCAACTTATTCTATGAAGCCAGCATTATCCTAACATCAAAATCAGACAAAGAAACTACAAGAATGAAAAACTACAGACAAACATTTTTTGTGAATATAGATCCTCAACAAAATATTAGCTAATAAAATGCAACATCTGGCCGGGCGCGGTGGCTCAAGCCTGTAATCCCAGCACTTTGGGAGGCCGAGGCGGGTGGATCACGAGGTCAAGAGATCGAGACCATCCTGGTCAACATGGTGAAACCCCGTCTCTATTAAAAATACAAAAAATTAGCTGGGCATGGTGGTGCGTGCCTGTAATCCCAGCTACTCAGGAAGCTGAGGCAGGAGAATTGCCTGAACCCAGGAAGCGGAGGTTGCGGTGAGCCGAGATCGCGCCATTGCACTCCAGCCTGGGTAACATGAGTGAAACTCCGTCTCAAAAAAAAAAAAAAAAAAATGCAACATCTATAAAAAGAATATACACCATGACTGAGTGGAATTTAGTCTAGTTATGCAAGGCTGGTTCAACACTTAAAAACCAATTAATGTAATTCGTCATATCAACAGGCCAAAGAAGGAAAATCGCATAATCCTATCAATAGATGCAGAAATAACATTTTATACAATCTAACACTCATTCATGATGAAAACTTTCACAAACTAGAAATAGAAAAGAACTTCCTGAACTTAATAAAGAACATCTACAGAAACCCTATAGCTAACATTAGACTTAATGGCGAGACAGTAGATGCTTTCCTCCTAAAATTGGGAACATGACAAGGATATTCCTTCTCACCTATTTTATTGAACAACATACT
The DNA here is from genome assembly GCF_001604975.1 of Cebus imitator. Classification (NCBI taxonomy): domain Eukaryota; kingdom Metazoa; phylum Chordata; class Mammalia; order Primates; family Cebidae; genus Cebus; species Cebus imitator. Next base: position 3,200,628 of record NW_016107480.1, on the reverse strand, counting down.
GGAAGTTCTAACTAATGCAATAAGACAAGGAAAGTAAATAAATGTATATTGATCTGGAAGGAAGAAATAAAACTGTGTTTGCAGATTGATATGACTATGTAGAAAATTTCAAATCATCAACAAAATACCTCCTATAATTTAAGTGATTATTGCAATCCTGCAGGATACAAGGTTAATATACAACATCAGTTGTATTTCTATATACCAGAAATGAACAATTGGAATTTCAAATGTAAAACACAACACTATTTACATTAGCATCAAAAAGAGAAATACTTAGGTATAAATCTAACAAAAGATGTACAAGCTCTAATGAATAAAACTATAAACTTTTCATGAAAGAAATCCAAGATCTGGATAAATGGAAAAATAGTCCATGTTCATGGATAGAAAGATTTCATATTTTGAAGATGTCACTTTTTCTCAAGTTGATCTATGGATTCAACTCAATCCCAGTCAAAATCCCAACAAGTTATTTTTTGTCTATCAACATCCTCTTTCTAAAATTTATATAGAGAGACAGAAGACCCAGAATAGCCTACATGAATATTGAAATAGAAGAACAAAGTTAGAGGACTGACACTCCCCAGCTTGAAGACTTATTCTAATGTTACAGTGATTGAAACAGTATGACACTGGTGGAAGAATAGATAGATACATCTGTGGACTAGACCCACAAATATATAGCCAACTGATCTTTGATACAGGAGCAAACACAATTCAATGGAGAAAGGAGGGTTTTTTCACTGAATGGTGCTGGAATGACTAGATATTCACATGCAACAAAATAAATGTTGACAATCTTTCACAAAAATTAACTCAAAATGGATCATAGGCATGAACATAACATATAAATCTATAAAACTTCTAGAAGATAACATAGAAAATCTAGGTGACCTTGAGTTTGCTGATAACTTTTGAGATGCACTACCAAAAGAATTAGCTATGAAAAAAAATTGTTAATTTGGAAATACGCAACGGTATTGTTGCCTTGTTCTTAAATTAGGCAGTGAATTCACAGGTATTCTTTTTATTGTTAAGCATCCCAATATACATTTCTTACATATACAGTTTTTGTATGTAAAATCATTACAAAATTAAAAATAATGTTTTAAAGGTTAGATCCCAAAATTTCAGAAGGATAAAGGTAGGTGATTGACAAGTTCTTTAACAACCAACTGGCCTTAGAGGGCCAAATGTGATGTTTCACTACCCAGTGTATAGCTAATCTAATTATGGTGGAGATCTAAATTAGTTATAGAATAATACACACCATGGATTGAGTTAATCTTTTTGTCTTGCTGTGCACTGCAATAAAGTGTTCTGATAAAAAGAGATAAAAATGGGCCGGGTACAGTGACTCATGCCTGTAATCCCAGCACTTTGGGAGGCCAACGTGGGTGGATGACTGAGGTCAGGAGTTTGAGACCAGCCTGGCCAAAATGGTGGAACCTCATCTCTACTAAAAATACAAAAATTAGTCAGGCACAGTGGCTCACACCTGTAATCCAAGCACTTTGGGAGGCCAAGCCTGGAGGATCACTTGAGGTCAGGAGTTCAAGACCAGCCTGACCAACACAGTGAGACCTTGTCTCTACTAAAATTACAAAACTTAGCTGGGTGTGGTGGCACACACCTATAATCCCAGTTACTTGGGAGGATGAGGCAGGAGAATTGCTTGAGGGAGGTGAAGATTGCAGTGAGCTGAGATCACACCATTGCACTCCAGCCTGGGCAACAGAGCAAGACTCCATCTCAAAAAAAAGAAAAAGAAAAGGAAAAAAGAGGGAGATAAATATAGAGAATTGAGTTAAATTAAGAGAAAGGCAGAACTTTTAAGTTGTTCTTTTTAAAATCAATAATTAAATTAAAAGTTGGAAGAGAACCAAGGAGACAGAAAAATTTAGAGTTTTACTGCACCAGGGCTATTGAGTGCTTTGCTTTGCTCTCTCTTCTTTGATATGTGCAGATGGCGTCAGGAACTGCCCTTGATAAAAACTGCTTTTCTTCCAGGCCCCTTGTCTAGCTGTTTTCAGTTAGCTTCTCTTCCAAATCCCCAAGCATGACTGGCTCATTCATAGATGACAACAGGGAAGGCTGGTAATTGCAAGAGGAGCTGAGAAGCAAGAAATGCTACTGAGACTGTGCTATGCTATGGCCCTGCCCCTTTCTTGACAACTTCATGAAAATGGTAGAGAAAAAACCTGGTGTTAGAAAAGCCTTCCTGAGCCATTCTTCTTCTTGCCTCTGCCTCACCTTGAAATTTCACTATGTATGTCCTATGTTCTCTGCTTTCCCTCACTTTGTTACTCTCTCAGGTTCATTTGGACACACCCACCCAGCACCAATACCTTTACCTTCCCTGCTCCCCTGCAAACCTAAATGCCACCTTGCCACCCTGTGTTAGTATTTGACATCTTAGACCTTATTATTTCAGCTCTGGCTTTCACAGCATGTAGTTGACAATAAAATAATATTCTTATCGACTATTTTCTCAAAATAGCCACTCAGCTCAGCTTAGGATCTTCTTGAGACCGTCTGCTAGTTTTCCGACTTTTTTTGTACTCTGGGGGAAGATGTCACATAATCCATATACATTTTTCATCTTTTAATTATTTAGCTCCTTCAAGAATAATTATAAAAGTATTCATTTCATGGAGAAATTACCAATTTTTTTCTCTCATATTTCTTCAGGTGACTATTTGTTATATCTGAAATATATAGTGCTAGCCTTTTAATGAAATTCTATATCATGTATGAAAACTTCTGTTTAGGACTACTATATATATATTTTTAAGACAGCCTTGCTCTGCCGCCCAGGCTGGAGTGCAGTGGCGTGATCTTGGCTAGCTGCAGCCTCTGCTTCTCAGGTTCAAGCAATCCTCCTGCCTCAGCTTCCCGAGTAGCTGAGACTGTAGGGGTGAGCCACCACAACTGGCTAATTTTTGTATTTTTAGTAGAGATGGGGTTTCACCATGTTGGCCAGGCTGGTCTCAAATTCTTGACCTCAAGTGATCCACCCGCCTCAGCCTCCCAAAGTGTTAGGGTTACAGGTGTGAGCCTAGCCAGGACTACTATTTATTATTATTATTATTAAGATGGGGTTTCACCATGATGGCCAGGCTGGTCTTGAACTCCTGACCTCAGGGAATCCACTCATATCAACCTCCCAAAGTGCTAAGATTACATATATATATATATTTTTTTTTAACAAGGGCAAGGGAGTAACCTGATAACAGAGGTAAAAATGGAGATGGTGCTCTGGCCTCTTCCTTTTTGACGTGTATTTGTAAAGCTGCTGCACTCAAGGACTACTTCGGGAACACCACATGGACAACATGGAAAGCCTCAACTCATGGTGACTATCCTATTGCTGCACTTACCAAAACTACATGGTTGCAGTGTAATCTCCTACACTTAATTATATAGAGCTATGATTATTATTATTTTAGGACAGAGTTCCGCTCTTGTCACCCAGGCTGGAGTGCAGCAGTGCAATCTTGGCTCACTGCAACCTCCACTCCCAGATTCAACTGATTCTCCCGTCTCAGCCTCCCAAGTAGTTAGGATTACAGGCATGCACCACCACACCCCGCTAATTTTTGCACTTTTAGTAGAGACGGGGTTCCACCATGTTGGCCAGGCTGGTCTCAAACTCCTGACTTCAGGTGATCCACCCGTCTCGGCCTCCCAAAGTGCTAGGATTACAGGCATGAGACACTGCACCCAGCTATGCCAGCCATATTTACTGAACAGATTCAGGTGTCCTCCCAAAGGCCCCCTTCTCTGTTTTTGCTCTCAGCTCTTTTTTTATTTTGGCCTTGCTTTTCAGCTGTAGCACCCCAGAACAAAGGCCCACTTTTAGAAGTCAACATTTTTGAAGATCTGAGGAAAAGGGCATAAGTTTTAAGACGGTAAAAGAAGAGCAATTTAAGCTGGTAAAAAAAAAATGTCTGGAGGTGTTTAACAGCTCAATGTTTTGCAGCACTGAGCACTCTACTTTCATTATGCTTTGAATGGTAAGAGATTGATGACACATGCTGGGTTTCTTTTAAACCTGTAAACAGGGCGGCTGAAATGGAAGGGATGTGGGAATTGTGTCATATGAGGACTTTTGAAAGACTACAAACTGCTCATTTTAGAATCATCAAAAATGAAAGACATTGGTCTTGGCTCTATGAAAAGATCAAGAATTTTGACAAGTGCCTTCTTTATTAACTCACACTCTTCTCATAAAGTCCTGTTAAATAAACTTAAAAACAAGTGAGTGAGGCAATTAAGAAATGAAAAATGAGAATAGCTTTGAAGGTAATATGTACACAGGAATGAGATTAGTGTACAAAATGCATCTGTAAGGCACTGTGCATTTCCTAGAAAAGAAACACTAATTAAAGTCCAACCTCTCTAGATCCAAAAAGCGGAGAGAAATATGATATATTACATGATTCAGAGTTCATGCGATAAAACAAAGCAAGGCTCAGAAGGCCTAACTATTCTTGGCTCTGAGATTCTGAGATCACAATTTATCTGAGGTCCTTCACAGAGCAACACTGTTTAAATGTAGTAGGCAACAAAAGTAGTTCAATTCCACAAACGTTTGAGTATCTGGATGTTTCAGTGAGGGTGTTTTTGGTCGAGATTAACATTTAAGTCAGTGGATTTTGAGCAAAGCAGACTTCCCTCCCTGATGTGAGTGGGTCTCACACAAACAGATGAAGGCCTGAGTAGAGCAAAGGACTGACCTTGGAATAGGAGGTGATTCTGCCAGGAGACTGCCCTTGGACTTGAACTGCAGCATCAGTTCTCCGCTGGGCCTCCAGTCTGCCAGCCCACCCGAAATATTTGCACTTGCCAGCTCTATAATCTCAATCTCTCTCTCTCCCTCTCTCTTCTCCCCCTCCCCCAACACGTATACTATGGGTTCTGTTGTCTGGAGAACCCTGACTAATACAGCACCTGTGTAGTAGAAACCTTCTCAGTGTCTGTTCTTCTTCTACTATCAAACCATAGGGTGAGGCCAGTGCCCAGTGGCTCACGCCTGTAATCCCAGTGCTTTGGGAGGCCAAGAGGCTGGAGGATTACTTGAGGACGGGAGTTTGAGAGCAACAGCCTGGGCAGTGCAGCAAGACCCTACCTCTAAAAAATTGTTTTTTAATTAGCGTGGTGTGGTGGTGTGGTGGGGGGAGTCCTAGCAACTTGGGAGGCAGAGGCAGGAGGAGCCCTTATGCCCAGGAGTTTGAGGATGCAGTGAGCTATGAGGACACCACCATACTCAAGCCTGGGTGACAGAGCAAGATCCTGTCCCCCCAGAAAACACTAAAAACCAGAAAAATACTCTACAGGGTCACAGGCGAGCCCCTGTTATTACATGACCCTCCCTTCCTAGGCTCAACTGACTAAACCCAGTATCCTCCCCAGAGGTTGGAATTGGGGTTAAGCGATGTTAGTGTCTATCTTGAATGAAGGAGATGTAACCATCAGGAGGGCGCCATCTTCCAGTGAATTGCGTAGCAGAGAAAGGCCTGGCAGTTCGAGAGAGTTGAGAGAAACAGACGACAGAAGAGAGAGCAACGCGTCCTTGGGCTTCCTGGAGCCGGCTGCACTCTGGCTCTGGAATTCTCATCACAATGAATCCTTCAGGGCTTAATTGGGCTTGAGTTTACTTCTGCTACTTGCAACCAGCAGATCCCAACGAATGCATCCTGGTGTGTCAGCCCATTTGCTGGCCACCAGGAAATCAAAGTTTAAAAAAAAACAGGAACAGCAAATAATAATGGATGACATTTATTGAACTTCTGTTATATGCTATCTATGATTCTATTGTATTCTTCACTGTATCTATATGTATTATATAATTTAATGTTATAAACATTCTGAGACATGAATCTTTTATGAGACAAAGCCTCGCTTTTGACACCCAGGCTGGAATGCAATGGCTCCATCACAGCTCACTGCACCTTCGACTTCCCATGCTCACGGGATGCTCCCACCTCAGCCTCCTGAGTAGCTGGGACTACAGGTACCTGCCAGCATACCAGGCTAGCTTTTTGTATTTTTAGTAGAGATGGGGTTTTGCCATGTTGCTCAGGCTGGGCTCAAGTGATCCACTCACCTGGGCCTCCCAAAGTGCTGGGATTACAGACATGAGCCACCTCACCAGGCCTTATTTGTCCCTTTTGACAGATGAGGAAACTGAAGTATAGCAATGTTAAATAACTTGCCGAAAGTCACAGACAACACCCTTAATGAAGTGTTATTGTTATTATAGCAAATTATTAGGATTCTTATAATGTCTGCTTTAATCTACTGCATGACAAAATACCTCAAAACTTATTGTCTTAAAACAGAAGTAAACATTTATTTTCTCAGCTGGGCAGTGGCTCACACCTGTAATCCCAGCAATTTAGGAGGCCAAGGTGGGTGGGTCACAAGGTCAGGAGTTCGAGACCAATCTAACCAACATAGTGAAACCCCTTCTCTACTAAAAATACAAAAAATTAGCCTGGTTTGTTGGTGTGTGCCTGTAATCCCAGCTACTAGGGAGGCTGAGGCAGGAGAATCGTGTGAACCTGGGAAGTGGAGGTTGCAATGAGGTGAGATGGCACCATTGCATTCCAGTCTGTCTCACCAAAAAAAAAAAAAAAAAAAAAAAAAAAAAAAACTATTCATTTTCTCATATAGCTTTTGTATTCAGGAATTCAGGAGTGGCTTACCTGGGATGCTTCTGGCTTGAGTATTTCATGAGGTGGCAGTCAGGGTGGCAGCCAGGGTCATGCTTATTTGAAGGCTTGTCTGGGGATGGAGGATTTACTTCAAGCTGGCTCATTCTGGTAGTTGGCAAGTTGTGCTGGTTGTGGGCAGGAGGCTCAGCTCCTCCCCATGTGGATTTCTTCATAGGACTACCTGAGCGAGTGTCCTCATGACATGGCCACTGACTTCCCCAGAGCAAATCATCCGAGAGAGAAAATGGTATATAACACTATAAGGCCTTTTACGATGCAGCCTCAGAAAGCGCAATGTCATTTGGTCAGTATCCTACTGGTGATACAAGTCTGCCATGTTCGGTGTGGGGTGGGAATATATCAATACAAAGGTAAGGGCCGTGGGGTCCTCTTGGACACTGGCTGCCACATGTCCCTTTGTCTGGCTGTGTGGTGTTGGGTCACAGCACCTGTCGACAGTGCGGTCCAGCTCTCAGCTCATCTGACTTAATTCACAGATAGATTTTTAGAGACAAGCATATACTCTGTACCCTTAAGGCAATCCTCTGTTAATATTGTATCTGTCAAGCAAGCTCTAGTCATTGTTGAGCATCAGGACAGCGGACATTATAATTCCTGACAAGCTTCTTGAGGGCAATAAATATCTCTTGCTGGTTAAGGGTATGGCAGACCCAGTGTAGCAGATCTCTGCTACTTCTAAACCTCATCTCTTTCCACTCTTACCTCCCCCATACATTCCGATCTCACTAGCTTTTCCCCATCACAGAGCCTTTGAATTTGCAGTTCCCTCTGCCTGGAGTGCTTTCCCTTGCTTCCTCACTCTACCCCTCCTCCTTGGCTGCCTATTCTTTTCTTCTAGCTATTTTGAAATATACAATAAATTATTATTATTATTATTATTATTATTATTTTGAGATGGAGTCTCGCTGTGTTGCCCAGGCTGGAGTGCAGCGGCATGATCTCGGCTCACTGCAACCTCGGCCTCCCAGGTTCAAGCTATTCTCCTGCCTCAGCCTCCTGAGTAGCTGGGATTACAGGTGCGCACCACCACGTCCAGCTAATTTTTGTATTTTTAGTAAAGACAGTGTTTCTTTTCTTTTCTTTTTTAAATAAAGACAGGGTTTCGCCATGTTGGTCAGGCTGATCTTGAAATCTTGAACTCCCGAACCTCAGATGATCCACCCGCCCTGGCCTCAAAAGTGCTTGGGTGCTTGGATTACAGGCGTAGGCCACCACGCCCGGCCTTTTTTTTTTTTTTTTAAGACAGGGTTTCATCATGTTGGTCAGGCTGTTCTTGAACTCCTGATCTCGTGATCCACCCACCTCAGCTTCCCAAAGTGCTGGGATTATAGGTGTGCACCACAGCACCCCACACAATGAATCATTTTTAACTATAATTTCCCAACTATACTACTAAATGACAGAACTTATTCCTTCTATCTAACTGTATTTTTTTTTAGACAGGGTCACACTCTCTCACCCAGGCTGGAGTGCGGTGGCACAATCTCGGTTCATTGCAACCTCTGCCTCCTAGGCCCTCATTGCAAGTTATTCTCCTGCCTTAGCCTCCCAAGTAGCTGGTATTACAGGCATGTGCCACTACCAACAGGCTGGCTAATTTTTGTATTTATTTTAGAGACAGGTTTCAACATGTTGGCCAGGCTGGTCTCGAACTCCTGACCTCAAGTGATCCATCCGCCTCAGCCTCCCGAAGTACTGGGATTGCAGGCATGAGCCACTGTGCCCGGCCCTTGTTGTATTTTTGTACTACCCATTAACCAGCTTCTTGTCCTCCCCTGCAACCCCCTTCCCTTCCCAGCCTCTGGAAACTATCATTCTACTCTCGACCTCCAAAAGACCTACTTTTTTAGCTCTCATATATGAGTGGGAACATTCGTCTTTCTGTGCCTAGGTTATTTCACTCACCATGATGACTATCAGAGCTCCATCTATGTTGCTGCAGATAACAGGATTTCATTCTTTTTAATGGCTAAATAATATTCCATTGTGTGTATGTACCGTGTCTTCTTTATCCATCCTCTAATCGATGCTTAGATTGATTTCATGCCTTGGATATTGGGAAGTGTGGTGCAAGAAACACAGAAGTGCGCATACGTGTGTCTCTGAAATACTGATTTCCTTTCTTTTGGATATATACCCAGGAGTGGAGCATATGGTAGTTCTGTATTTACTTTTCTGAGGAACCTCCATTCTGTATTCCATAACGGCTATGCTACTTTACAGAGCACATTTTGTATGCATTATGAATATAATATAAATCTACCTTCTTTAATTTATTTTAAGTATCCATTAAGTCTACTTTTGAACGCGTCAGGACCTTTTACACAATACTTTATCCGCTCAGGTTCTCATTATTGACACTGAGGAATTAAAATCTCCAATATAATGTTGATAGTGCCAATAGCCTGTATTTCTAACAAACACATATTCACTGAGGCTTTGACGTTTGGATCACGTTCTTCTCTACCTAACTCCTGCCACTTTCCTAGGTAATCATGCATTCCATTTCTTAGCCTGAGAGTTCCTTTACATCTATTCCAATTATTGCTTTCTTTCCACAGGCCACTCTCCCAGCCACACTCTGGAGCTTGTTACAGGTCAGCCTTCCTCTGATTTCGACATCTCACTCTTAGAACACGTCCTCCCAACCTTCTCCTCATTCCTGATCACAAGGCAGCAGATTCGTCTAACCTTCTCCTCCAGCATCAGCCCTGTCCCTTCTTCTAGTTCAGTTTATCCGATTTGGGGTTCTCTTTCTTTTGTTTTCCTTTTTCTTTTCTCTTTTCTTTTTTTTTTTTTTTTTTTTTCTGAGATGGGGTCTTGCTCTATGTCACTCAAGCTGGAGTGCCGTGTGCAGTCATGGTGCACTGTCACCTCGATCTCTCAGGCTTAAGCGATCCTCCTGCCTCAGCCTCCCTAAAGCTGAGACTACAGGTGTGTGCCACCACACTCGGCTAATTTATTTTTAAAATTTTTTTTGTAGAGTCACGATCTCCCTGAGTTTCCAGGCTTATCTTTGACTCCTGGGTGGAAGTAAATCACTTGAGCCTCAGTCTCCCAAAGTGCTGGGATTACAGGCATGACTGAGTCACCATTCCTGGCTGATTTTCTTTCTTCTCAATCCAACTTGACCTTCATTTCTAGCCATTTTAACTGTGCTCCCACCGGTACCCTCAATCGCCTTCCCCTCCTGTCTTTCTCCTCTATCTGCCCTAGAAATTCCCACCGCTGGACTAATACATTCATCTGCCTTCCCTGCTACTATCTCCGGGGGATGCAGAATTAGTAAAGGCTCTTGATTGACAACGAGAATCCAACTGGAGCTAGGTTCAAAAAAATTAATATGAAAATTCAAATTTGTACCCTTAGAGAACCAAGGATGAAGAATGTAGGCTGGCCTGTAAAGGAGCAGAATCAGTACTTTTCAGTTTTTGTCTCTATTTCTCTGACTGCTTCTTTCTTCCTTTCTCTCTCTCTCAAACAACTTTCTGTTCTCACACAGTAACGTGGAAGCTGCCTAATGTGCAATTCCTGTTAAAGCGATGTCAAAAGTGATACTGGAATCTCTTAGTCTTGATTTCTGATTCATGGGGGAAAGAGCTCTGACTGGCCTGATTTGATGGGAATCTAGATAGATGAACTAGGGCCAGAAAGGCAGAGCCATATTTTATAAAATGATAGCTGGGGACTCACAGCTGTTGCCATGTACTCCTCCATGAGCCTGCTGCCAGGGAGGATTCAATATGCTGTACATGAGTACATGTAGAAAGCTACAGGAACTCGGCTGGGTGAGGTGGCTCCCGCCTATAATCCCAGCACTTTGGGAGGCCCAGGCAGGTGGATCACCTGAGGTCAAGAGTTCGAGTCTAGGCTGGCCAACATGGCGAAACCTTGTATCTACTAATAGCACAAAAAAACTAGGTGGGCATAGTGGTGCACTCCTGTGATCTCAGCTACTCAGGAGGCTGAGATAGAAGGATCGCTTGAGCCCGGGAGGCAGGGGTTGCAGGGAGCTAAGATCGTGCCATTGTGCTCCAGCCTGGGCAACAAGAGCAAAACTCTGTTTCAAAAAAGAAAGAAAAAGAAAGACACAGGAAGTCATGAAATCTGTGACCGTAGACAGAGAACTACCCAGCTCTGATTGAGCTAGTCTTAGTCACATGCTGATTAGCAGAGGCTGAGATAGTGTGTACCCATTAGCACAGGTAAGAAGAGTGTCTTCTGAATGAGAAAAAATGACTGTCTGGCACAGTTGCTAGAAGATAGATAAGGAAGCTGTGAAACTCCCTGGCGATTAATTACCATGTATGTATTGTCAGTTTAATATGTGCAGGGCCAGGCTATGAGCTGAATATATTTTTACTCAGTATGTTTTCATTGCTTTATTTGAAGTTTTCAAAGATCTTAGAATGTTAAAAATACCCAGTTCGTCGCTAAATGTAAAGCAATTTTTTTTCCAAAATCAAATGTGAATGACTTTAGATTATTTTGGATTAACCACACCATTGTTTTCCTCCATTAGCTAAGATAATCAGCAATCAATTAAATATATTTCCATATGTCATTTTTCTAATAATACATCATAATTATATGAAAACAAATCGACTTCAGGGAGTCATTTCGCTCCAAGCAAATTCATTTTGGATATGAATTCTGCCCATATTTATACATAACATAATTAAGTATATGCTTTGAAAAGAAACGCTGTAACAATTCGCTGAGTGCCTTTTTACTAAATATTTTTTCTGTCTCCTTACCAATCATCATTGAGAAATTATAGAGGGCAAATATAAGAACACAACAAAGGATAAGGGGAAAAGCCTGCCTTCCTTCATTCTGTTCTGGCTTGCTTTTACTTTGATCTCTGCTTTTACTTTCCTATTGAATGGACAACAACCCCCAAGGAGGCCTTCGAGAAATTTAGAATAAGCAAACAAACCAGACTGAATGCCTCCTTCTTCCCCTCCCAGCTGTTGCAATTTAAATCTGCTTTTTCTGTAGGTACCGGGAATAAATTCTCGTGAAACTGGCTGCCACAGGAGCTCTGTTCTGTTCTGTTCTGATAGTTTCTCACGACTAAAAACCCTCCTTGGCCTTTGGTATTCTCACCATTCACTCTCTTTTGTTCTTATTGTTGTTGTTTTTGAGACGGAATCTCACTCTGTTGCCCAGGCTGGAGTGCAGTGGCTTGATTTTGGCTCACTGCAACCTCTGCCCCCCACCCCGGGTTCAAGCGATTCTCCTGCCTCAGCCTCCTGAGTAGCTGGGATTACAGGCATGTGCCGCCACGTCCTGCTAAGTTGTGTATTTTTAGTACAGGTGGGGTTTCACCATGTTGCCCAGGCTGGTCTCGAACTCTGAACCTCAGGTGATCCACCCGCCTCAGCCTTCCAGAGTCCTGGCATTGCAGGTATGAGCCACCACACCCAGCCTCACCACTCACTCTCAAAGGGAGTTGCTTTCAGTGGAACTGCAAGTCCCTGAGTTTCTTCTACAGGTTTATCACTTGTAAGAAAATATTTGGAAAAAAATCCAGGGAGAGATGTTGTTAACAAAGAGCATGAAAGACAAAGCCCAAGGAACTGTCCCCAGTTGGGACAGTTAGTAGTATCACGTCAATGTTAATTTCTTCGTGTTGAGGCTTGTAATTTGGCTCTATAAAATGTTAGCACCTGGGGAAAGTGGGTGAAGGCTGCGCATGAATTAATTGAAATACCTTTGCCACTTAAAAAAATCTGAAATTATTTCAAAATGAAAAAGGAAATTTAAAAATTAAAAAACCTGAACTCCTGATCTCCTCCATTTCTACTCGTAAACCTGCTCCATCTGAAGTCTCCATCTTCATGGATGGCCATTTCATTCTTCTTGTCCAGGCCAAAACCTTTAAAGTCATTTTTTAATGTATTTTTTCCCCTCCTACCTCAATTCCATTCTCCAGGACATTTTATGGGTTTTGTCTTCCTGTATGTCCTGTATCAAACCACTTCTTATCACCTCTCTTGCTGCCTGCCCCATCCAGGGCGTTGTGAGTGCTTTCTTTTTTCTTTTCTTTTTTTCTCTTTTTGAAATGGAGTCTTGCCCTCTTGCCAGGCTAGAGTGCAGTGGCGTGATCTCGGCTCACTGCAACCTCCACTTCCCTGGTTCAATCCCCCTGCCTCAGCCTCCTGAGTAGCTGGGATTACAGGTACACACCACCATGCCCATCTAATTTTTGTATTTTTAGTAGAGATGGGTTTTCACCACGTTGGCCAGGCTGGTCTTGATCTATTGACCTCGTGATCTGCCCGTCTCGGCCTCCCAATGTGCCGGGATTACAGGTGTGAACCACCACGCCTGGCCTATTGCAACAGCTTTCTAATTGGCCTCCTTGACCTACTTGTCTTTCCTAACCCTCTAGTGGCTCTCATTTTATTCAGAGTCAAAGTCGAAGTTCTGACTATGGCCGATGAGGCCCTACATTTTTCCTTCACTGTCTACATGATCTAGTTTTGACCTCCTTTTTTTTTTTTTTTGAGATGGAGTCTCACAGTGTTGCCCAGGCTGGAGTGCAGTCGTGCAAGCTCGGCTCACTGCAATCTCTGCTTCCCAGGTTCAGGTGATTCTCCTGCCTCAGCCTCCCGAGTAGCTGAGATTACAGGTGCCCATTACCATGCCTAGCTAATCTTTTGTATTTTTAGTGGAGACTAGGTTTCACTGTGTTGGTCAGGCTGATCTCAAACTCCTGACCTTGTGATCCTCCCGCCTCGACCTCCCAAAGTTCTGGGATTACAGGCGTAAGCCTGACCTCCTCTGTTAATACTCACTCACTCAATTTAAACCACTCTGATCTACATTTTTAGAGACAGGGTCTTGCTCTGTCACCCAGGCTGGAGGGCAGTGGTGCAATTATAGCTCACTGCAGCCTTGACCTCCCGGGCTCAAGGGATCCTTCTGCCTCAGCCTCCTGGGAATACAGGCACATACTACCATGCCCAGCTATTTTTTAAATTGTTTGTGGAGGTGGGGTCTTGCTGTGTTGCCCAAGCTGGTCATGAACCCTGCTGTTTCTCGACAGGTCAGGTATGCTCCTGCCTGTCGGCATTTCCACTAGCTGGCCCCTTTTCCTCGAATACACATTCTTTGACTCACCCCATCATATTTTTTGAGGCTTTACTTAAAGGTCTTTTCTCAATAAGCCTACTCTGACCACCATCTTTAAAAATTGCAAGCCCTGGCCAAGTGCAGTGGCTCACGCCTGTAATCCCAGCACTCTGGGAGGCCGAGACAGGTGGATATGAGGTCAGGAGTTCGAGACCAGCCTGGCCAACATAGTGAAACCCCCATCTCTACTAAAAATACAAAAAAAA
>NW_016107480.1:3176310-3186094 GCF_001604975.1 Cebus imitator | reverse complement strand
AAAAAAAAAAAAAAAAAAAATTGCAAGCCCTGCTTCTGGTTTTTCTTAATCTGCAGTGATTTTGTGTCCATCTTTATCACCTTTGAACATACAATACAATCTTCATATAATATTTCTTGTGTTTTGTCTATACCTATTAGCATATAAACTCTTAAAAGGAGAGTGATCTTGTCTTTTCTATTTCTTGAGCATTTAGAACAGTGCTTGGTATACTGTATATACTCAGTAAATACATTATTATATAACTCAGTAATTTTGCAATGTATGAGTCACATATTACTGAAAGACAGAGAAAACATCACGTCTCCTACCCACAGATAATTATAAGCAATCAGAGAGTTAGACAACAGATGCAAATTATTATTTTTTTAATCATTAAGAGAATATGTAACAGCAAGAAGTTTAGCCAGGGCTCTTCTGGTTGCAAGTCATAGAAATCCACTGAAATTAGTTTAAGAAAAGAAGAAAAGGATTTACTTGTTGACATAACTGGGTACCACACAAAGAAAGCTAGCTCCAGGTGTGCTGGGTGTAGGGGCCTTACAATTGTCCTCGGAACTTACTGATGTCTCCCTTCATCTCTCAACTCTGCTTTCCTCTGAGAGAGCTTTGGGCAGGTGTTCTCCATATGATACTCCTGGAAGCTTCAGCCTCAGAATTTCACAGTCACCGACAGCCCCAAGTTCACAGTGGCCTGGTGTTGGTTACGTGTTGCGTGATGTTCTTATTGTCGGCCTGGGCTACAGGGCACTTGTACAACCCCCAAAACACGTACTGAGAGTGGGGGAATGAACAGCTAAAATTAATTACAGAATTGAACAAAACGTGGCAGGGCACGGCGGCTCACACCTGTAATTCTAGGACTTTGGGAGGCCAAGGCGGGCAGATCACTCCATCAGGAGTTCGAGACCAGCCTGGTTAACATGGTGAAACCCTGTCTCAACTAAAAATACAAAAATTAGCTGGGCTTGGTGGTGCTTGCCTGTAATCCCAGCTACTTGGGAGACTGAGGCGGAGAATCACTTGAACCCGGGAGGCAGAGGCTGCAGTGAGCTGAGATCGAGCCACTGCACTCCAGCCCGGCTGATAGAATAGAATAGACTGTAGTAAGTTTGAGAGACGTGGTTCAAGCCTGTAATCCTAGCACATTGGGAGGCTGAGGTGGGAGGATCACTTGAGCTAGGAGTACAAGACCAGCCTGAGTAACATCGAGACCTTGTCTCTACAAAAACTTAAAACATTAGCTGGGAGTGGTGGTGTGCACACCTATAGTCTCAGCTACTCAACAGGCCGAGGTGGGCAGATCACTTGAGCTAGGGAGGTCGAGGCTGCAATGAGCCGTGACAGCACCACTGCACTCCAGTCCGGGTGACAGAGCCAGACCTTGTCTCAAAAAAAAAAAAAAAAAAAAAAAAAAAAAAAAGGTTGTTAGTGGAAGTATAGCACTCTGACCCCCAGTGGTTAAATTACGCAGAGAAAAATTCAGCACTGTCCGGAGACAACAGGAGGTTAATTTATTTCACAGCATGTTCCTACATGATCTTTTTATCACTTTATTTAAGAACATCAGTGTTCTTCCCTTTTATTCTCTACACTGAAGCATCCATCCATTTGGGGTGATTTTTCCTTTCGTATAGATCTAGTATTTTTTCTACCCTCCCCCCCACCCCCACCCCACCATTCCCCTGCTGTTATCATCTTTCTTCTTGGTTTCATCCAACACCTGAAAAATCTTCCAAAAAACTATTTAGTTTGCCAGACATGTGGCTCAGGTCTGTAATCCCAGCTACTCAGGATGCTGAGGCGGGAGAATTGCTTGAACCTGGGAGGCAGAGGTTGCAGTGAGCCGAGATTGCACCACTGCACTCCAGCCTGGGTGACAGAGCAAGACACCAACTCAAAGAAAATAGTAATAAAAAAAAGGTAGTAGAAATGTAGCACTCTGACCCCTAGTGGTTAAATTATGCAGAGAAAATTCAGCATTTGTCCAAAGACAATAGGACTTTATTTCACATCTGTTTCCTACATGATCTTTTTATCAGTTTATTTAAGAACATCATCGTTATTTCCTTTTATTCTCTACACTGAAGCATCCATCCATTTGGGGCCATTTTTCCTTTCACATAGATCTAGTATTTCTCTCCCCGCCTCTCTTCCACTGCTGTTAACATCTTTCTTCTTGGGTTCATCCAACACCTGAAAAATCTTCCTAAAAAACTGTTTAGTTGGCCAGGCATGTGGCTCAGGCCTGTAATTCCAGCACTTTGGGAGGCAGAGGCGGGCAAATCACCTGAGGTCAGCAGTTGGAGAACAGCCTGGCTAACGTGGCGAAACCCCTTATCTACCAAAAACACAAAAATGGGCCGGTGCGGTGGCTCACACCTGTAATCCCAGGACTTTGGGAGGCCGAGGCCAGCGGATCACCTGAGATCAGGAGTTCGAGATCAGCCTGGCCAATGTGGGGAAACCGCGTCTCTACTAAAAATACAAATATATATATATCCGGGTGTGGTGGCGGGCGCCTGTAATCCCAGCTACTTGATAGGCTGAGGCAGGAGAATCGCTTGAACCTGAAAGGCAGAGGTTGTAGTGAGCTGAGATTGTACCACTGCACTCCAACCTGGGTGATAGAGCAAGGCTCTGTCTCAAAGAAAAAGAAAAAAAAGTTGATAGTAGAAGTATAGCACTCTGACCCCTAGTGGTTGAATGGTGCAGAGACAATTCAGCATTTGTTCAAAGACAATAGGAGGTTAATTTATTTCACATCATGTTCCTATATGATCTTTTTAACAATTTATTTAAGAACATCAGCGTTCTTCCCTTTTATTCTCTACATCGAAGCATCCATCCATTTTGGGCAATTTTTCCTTTCACATAGACATAGTATTTCTCTTCCCCGCCCCCCTCCCCCCACCATTCTTCGCTGTTACCATTTTTCTTCTTGGGTTCATCCAACACCTGAAAAATCTTCCTAAAAAACTGTCTAGTAGGCCAGACACGTGGCTCAGTCCTGTAATCCCAGCACTTTCGGAGGCTTAGGAGGGCGGGTCACCTGAGGTCAGGAGTTCGAGACCAGCCTGGCCAATGTGGCGAAACCCCGTCTCTACTAAAAATACCAAAATGGGCCAGGTGAGGTGGTGTGCACCTATTAAAAAAATTAAGAGCACTTAACACTCATATTTTTCACTTTGGTTATGTATAAATAGCTTATATATGTAAGTCTGTTTTTACTCTCATTCTACTAAATTTACCTAATGTTCTACATAGAAAGTTTCATGTAAATTGTTTATCATTTTTCAAGAGTGAATTAAGCACGTGAATAGTTTCCCATGAAAAAGGATATTGATTTGTACAGATGTATAAGTACAATGGCTACTTGCTCAGGTCATAAACTAGGTCTAAAACATGTGTTCCAGCAGGCCTGGTGGCTGATGCTTGTAATTGCAGCACTATGGGAGGTTGAGGTAGAGGATTGCTTGAGACCAGGAATTCAAGACCAGTCTGGGCATCATAGTGAGACACTGTTGCTACAAAAAAAGTTTTAAAAATTAGTCGAGTGTGGTGGCATACACCTGTAGTCCCAGCTACTTGGGAGTCACAGGCGGGAGGACTACTTGAGCCCAGGAGTTCAAGGTTCCAGTGAGCTCTGACGGTGCCACTGTTCTCCCCTGGGTGACACAGTGAGACCCTGTCTCCAAACAGATAATAGTTTTAAAAAGTTCCCAATTTTTTATATTTATTTATTTTTGGGAGACTATCTCATTCTATTGCCTGGGCTGGAGTCCAGTGGTGAGATTTTGGCTCACTGCAACCTCGCCCTCCTGAGCTCAAGTGATTCTCCCACCTCAGCCTCCCAAGCAGCTGGAACTGCCATGTCTGGCTAATTTTTTGATTGTTTTGTAGAGATAGGGTCTTGCCATGTTGCCCAGGTTGGTCTCAAACTCCTGAGCTCAACTGATCCACCACCCTCCTCCTCCCAAACTGCTAGGATTACAGGCATGAGTCACTGTGCCTGGCCCCAGATTTTTATAATTTTCATATTTTATTCTTGATTTCTTGGTTAGTCACTGAGAGAGAGGGTAAGAATTGTCTAACTTCTTTGTTGTCCATATTTTCTCTTCAATTTTTACTGTGAACGCCAGCATAAAATATTGAAACAATCACTCTGAAAGTGAACAGATTTTATTCCACTTTTCCTTGATCCCTTTTTTTCTCTCCAATGTTTTTTTATCTATTTGAAATTTTGCATTATTGTTGCTTTCTTCTGAAATATTCATATAGAGTTGTTAAAACAACTGAAGTCAGACTATGTAAGCTTCAGGTTTCTTCTCTGTTAAAAAAGATAACAAGGTAATAATAGTCCTCCTCATTTATCGGGTTCCTTACAGGACTATTTGTGGTTATTGGCACACATTTATAAGTGGTTTAAAAAATCTTAGCTTTATTATTATTTTATAGATTCACTTGCATTTTTAATGTTTTTGCTGTACACCAGTTGGTTTGTTTACTACCAAATATTTATAAAGCATTTATTGTTATATTGTTGGCTGAAAAAGCAATAACAAAGTAGGGTGGTGTATGTTTATGAAGCTTAAATTTAAGAAACAAAGCATAAATATATATGTATCTATATTTGAGACAGAGTTTCACTTTTGTTGCCCAGGCTGGAGTGCAATGGTGAATCTCAGCTCACTTCCACCTCCACCTCCCACTCCCACCTCCACCTCCCGAGTTCAAGCAATTCTCCTGCCTCAGCCTCCCGAGTAGCTGGGATTACAGGCATGAGCCACCTCACCCAGCTAATTCTGTATTTTTAGTAGAGACGGGGTTTTACCATGTTGGTCAGGGTGGTCTCAAACTCCTGACCTCAGGTGATCCATCTGCCTTGGCCTCCCAAAGTGTCGGGATTGTGCGTGAGCCACCGCCCTGGCCCTCACCTGGTTGTTTTTCAAAAGCTGTACAGTTACTATAAATATATTTAAGTAATCCTCTATTGAAGAGCTGGAGAGGGTTTCCAGCCTTTTGCTATTATAAGGAATGCTTCAAAAAAGACTCTGGAACATAGGTCATTATGTGTATTTCTGTAAGATAAATTCCTAGAGGTAGCGTCGGTGACTTGAAATGATTTAGACTAAAGGTGCTTAGAGACCTTTCACCCGTTTGTTTAGTTGCTGTAGCCAAACCTTGGCAACATCCTTTCTTCCTCTCTTCTCATACTTATCAATCACCAAGTCTTGCTGATGGCACCTCCTCAATTTCTGTTTGAATCTGCCCTTCCTTCCCATTCCTCACAGCCAGCAACTCAATTTAGGCTTTTACTATTTCTTCATGTCTGAAATATGGTCCTCAAAACCATTGTCCTGAGAGAATAATCTGCTTGGATACATTCATGCTGCCTACTACGTACAAGCAGGATTAAGTCTAACGTCTTTGAGCACACGAGGTTCACCTTGATCTAGTCCCTGTGCTTCCCCTTCTCTGGCAGACTTCTTCCATCACCAGCTTCACTCTCTCCACTTTTACACTGTGGAATAATTCCTCATTCAGGCCTCCTTGCATTTGCTCTGGTGGACTCTCCAGCCTGGAATGCCTTCATCCATTTCTCTTACTTCACTTTGTGTTCCTGTGCATTCATCTTTCATAGTGATTGCTATTCTCTACTGAAATGAATTTCCTCAAACTAGCCTGCAATTGCAATTGGGAGTACTTTTTTGTCTTTCTTTTTAGCTCTAGCGTCTATCACAGTGCTTGTGGCCACGGGGTGCATACTCAGTAAAATTTCCTTTACTGAACTCAACTAGACCTTGGGGGAAAAGGGATGGAGTCTTTCATTCATTCTTCATCCAACATATGTTTATTGAGAAGCTATAAACATAGGCACAAGGTTATGTGCTAGGTAGTGCAATTACAACCAAGACGATAACCCAGGGCCTACTTTTGGTGTAGCGAAAGAGATGGACTTAGATGGGTGTGGTGGTGCATACCTGTGGTGCCAGCTACTGGGGAGGCTAAGGGGCATGAGAACTGCTCGAGCCCAGAAGGCAGAGGTTGCAGTGAACTGTGATCATGCCACTGCACTCCAGCCTGGGTAACAGAAGACCGTATCTCTTTTTTTCTTTTCTTTTTTCTTTTTACAATTTAGTCTCCATAGAGACTGTCAAAAATTACCAATGCCGACTATATTTCAAGTCGTCATGGAGGGGTATTGGGAAAAGTTTTCAATTAGCAATAATCGTGCCTTGGATAAACCTCATGGACTACGATACTGCCACTGAGCAGAGCTGGAAGACCATATCTAAAAAAAAAAGGTAGGGGAACATAAATACACAATTTTAATTCAGATGGGTAAAGGCAGCAGTGGATCCCAGGGCACAGTTTAGATTATTTTATGGATATGGATACACAGAGAAAAGGGTGGCTTTTGTTTGCTTTTTTAGAGACAGGGTCTCACTATGTTCCCCGGCTGTTTCTGAGCTCAAGCGAGCCTCCCATATCAGCCTCTTGAGGGGATGGGTGGCATTTTAATTAGATGAAACTGTACTAGGAAAGCATCTGCAAAACAAGGTAATTGCCCCAAATCACTGTGAAACCCGAGTCAGGCATGAAACTCATGATTTCTGCCCCTTGTTCACGGCCTATTGCCTCCTATTGCCTTTACTTTTTAAAGTAAAGATATCCTTCTGGTAAACACATGGTCAAATACAGTGTCTTGGGTAATAAATAATAAAGTATGATAACATATGTAAAGCAAGAAGGTGACAATCAGTATACTCCGTCAAAGTTTTTTTTTTCTCAATAGGTGTCTGCTAAACTGCCATCTAAGCTTTCCAAAACAAACAAACAAACAAACAAACAAAAAAGAAAAAACCCTGAGTGGTGCTAAAAGATGTATAGGCAGTGAAATCTACCCCAGCTGACCTTTATCTTTTCCTGTTTTTTAGTATTAAAGAAGAGACCTCTTTTCACAAATGATTGAGGAGGCTAGTACAAGGCAGTGAGAAGGGCAAGTTCTTTGGGAATCAGACAGCGTCGGATCCAACCCAGCGGACAGCACGACTAGTAAAGTAACTTAGGGCAAGTCCTTAAACTTCCAGTGTCCTCTTTTGTAAACTGGGAAGAGTAATCATAAATAAATAGTGAAATAATGTTTATGCAAAGTACATAACACAGTGTCTGACAGATAAGATCTCAGGAAAAATTGGCTATTAAGCGTTTATAGGAAAGCCGAGGACTTGGGGTTGTTACTTTAGTTTTTGGAATCAAAGGCACCAAGCGTAAACATTCCTGAACTAAGTTAAACCAGAACTAGCACTTCCAGCAGTGGTGTAATTTGACCTCTTCGAGCTACCGTCGCTGAGCATGCGTAAATAACAGTGGCGGGCCGTATGTGTCATGGCGCTCTCCATGTAAAGTCTGTGCAGCTTCCGGAGACTGGCAGCTTGATTCTCTCACTTTGGACTGGTTTTTACTTCCCGGCTTCTGGGTAAGGGTGGCGGATGGGTCCTTGTAGGGCAGAGTGTGGCCAGAGCTCCTTTTATGGCCAAGCCTTGTTTCTCCAGTTTCAGTCTTGCTGGGCTGTTTGCTCATTTGTTTCGTAGTTAAAAGGGAATTTGCCAGCTGGGATGGGGGAATGGGAAGGCAGATGGGGCTTCCAGGAGCGAGTTGGGTCTTCGGCCTCAGGTGCTGCTCGCCTGCTGGGAGTATTTTAGGCATCTCGCTTTTTATTGTCAGATTTAATTTCGTTTGTTCTCCCACTTTATACATTAGTGAATTTGTAGATGTTGTAAGGCTTTCGCGGTTACGTAGCTTTCCCAGAGCAGTATCTTAAGAATTTAAGCAGAAGTTATTGAGAAAAGCAGGTGTGTTGCTTTTCACTTTTAGGTCTTCTTTACTCATAAAACCTTTTTCTGAATCTCGGGACAATTATCTTTCGGATGGAACGTGATCTGGATGTCTATTTATCTTATTGGCTTATTCCTGTTCTGTAGTAGTTGGTTACTCGCGCTATGCAGACGTGTTGTAGTGCTGGATATAGTATTTATTACTAAGTCCAGACACTGGTTCACAGTCATGGCAGATGTCAGCACACCTGTTGTAATCAGTAAGAATTAGAAGTAGTATGGAGCATCGTAGATCTTGCTGTATAAAGCAGTCTTTTATGGAGTCTGTTTCCTTTTAAGTAAAGATCTTTATAGTGGTTTTGTGAACTTCTTGGGTGCTTGCTTTTCTTAATCAACTCTTATTTTCCAGACTCATCTTTCAAGAGGACTTTAGCCTAATTGCAGATAATTAAGGTACTAATTTATCTTAAAAGCTTTTATGTTTGAGTGGTGCGCATATTTCTGCATATTAGAAAATGCAGAGAGGTAGCCTAATTTCTTAGCTATTTGCCACTGTCATGTTATGGCAACACTGTGCTTTACATACCGCTAAATCAAAGAGATATTTTCATTTATTTTACTTAATCTTTCATTTTCCTTCAGCAGCACTGATCATGTACACTTGTTTGACATGCCCTCTTTCTTTGCCTTCCATGGCACATGGAATTTTTTCCTTCCCTGGTGGCTGCTGCTTGGAATCCATTATAAGCTATTTTCCTCTATCTGTCAGTTAAATTTGGAGTTGCTCAAGTCTTGGTCCTGTACCTTCTACTACCTCTGTTCTCTTTTTCTTTCCCTCTGGGTGATGTAATCCACATGCCTGTCAACAGTTACTTATTTTCTTGATTCTAGCCATCCTAATGGGTATGAAATGATATATTATTGTAGTTTTGATTTCAGTTTCCCTGATGGCTACTGATGTTGACATCTTTTCATGTGCTTATCAGTCATTTGTGTATGTGTATTTTTTTGAGACAGGGTTTCCCTGTGTTACCCAGGATGGATTGCAGTGGCTCGATCATGGCTCACTGCAGCCTTGACCACCTGATCTCAAGTGATCCCACTTCAGGCTCCCAAGTAGCTGGGACTACAGGTGCATGCCACCATGCCCGGCTAATTTTTACTTTTTTTTTTTTTTCTTTTTTTTGGTACAGATAGGGTCTCACTGTGTTGTTCAGGCTCTGGCTTTGAACTCCTGGCCTCAAGTGATCCTCCCTCCTTGACTTCCCAGTGTTGGGATTACAGGCATGAGACACTGTACCTGGCCCATTTCTATATCTTCTTCATCTAATTTGTTTTTTTCTTTTGTTGCTTGTGCTTTTTGTTTCTTAGCTAAGAAAGGAGGGCCTACTGTAACATCATAAAGATTTGTGCTTATGATTTTTTTCTGAGTTTCATAAGGTTAGCTCCTAGATTTAGGTCTATGATCCATTTTGAGTTAATTCTTGTGTATGATGTGAAATAGGGCTCCAGATTTATTTTTTGCATGTTGCTATCCAGTTGTCTGAGCATCATTTGTTGAAAAAAACCCTATTCTTTCCCTGTTGAATTGTCTTGGCATCCTTGTTGAAAATCAGTTGACTAGGTTATGTATATTTGACATGCATTTTAGGTGGTTTTTATGAAAGAATAATTCTGGGACAGTGATTATCAAACCTTAACGCAGATCAAAATTACGCAGATCAAAATTAAAGTGCCTGTTAAATATTGCTAGGTTTTACCCAAAATATCTGATTCAGTATGTCTGGAGTGGGGTTCAAGAGTTTTCATTTCTGGCTGGGCATGGTGGTTCATCTCTGTAATTCCAGTACTTTGGGAGGCCAAGATGGGAGGATCAGTTGAGGCCGAGAGTTTGTGACCAGCCTGGACAACAAAAGGAGACCTTGTTTCTACAAAAAAATTAA
>NW_016107480.1:3158218-3175243 GCF_001604975.1 Cebus imitator | reverse complement strand
ACCTCCACCTCCCAGGTTCAAGCAATTCCCCTGCCTCAGCCTCCCCAATAGCTGGGACTACAGGTGTGCGCCACCACACCCAGCTAATTTTTGTATTTGTTAGTAGAGACAGGGTTTCACCATGGTCTCGATCTCTTGACCTTGTGATCCGCCTGCCTCGGCCTCCCAAAGTGCTGGGATTACAGGTGTGAACCACCGCACCTGGCCTGTAGTTTTAGTAGAGATGTGGTTTCTCCATTTTTGTCAGTCTGCTCTTGAACTCCTGACCTCAGGTGATCCACCCATCTTAGCCTCTCAAAGTGCTGGGATTACAAGCCTAAGCCACCGTACCGGGCCAAAAAATTGTTAATGTTCTTTTAGCTCCATTTATCTATTACCCTGCTTTTCTTTTATTCCCAAACTTTCATTTCTATATGAATTAATTAAAAATTTCTGAAGGCTAAACAATTCCCTCTATCAGTTTGTTCCAAGTAAAACCTTTAGCTTATTAAGAGTGATGAGTGAGATTATTTAGTTGCTTGTGATATGCAGCCAGATTTATGCTGCATGATAAATCATGCTGATATGCAGCATTATATTTATCTTTTTTCAGTGAATATCTCCACATGAAATTTCTGGCTAGAAGGATATGCATATGCTTGGTATATATTGTCAGGTTGCCCACTAGAAGGGGCATACCAGTTTTACTATGCATTCAGCTGACAAGAGTTTTTGTCAGCTTTTTATCACTGAGGCAGCTGAAAAATAACTTATTGTTTCAATACTTGTTAGTGTGGTTGAGCATTCTTTTCTCTTTTTGTGGCTATTTGTATTTCTTTTTTTTTTTTTTTTTTGAGACGGAGTTTCCCTCTTGTTACCCAGGCTGGAGTGCAATGGCGCGATCTCGGCTCACTGCAACCTCTGCCTCCTGGGTTCAAGCAATTGTCCTGCCTCAGTCTCCTGAGTAGCTGGGATTACAGGCACGTGCCACCATGCCCAGCTAATTTTTGTATTTTTAGTAGAGACGGGGTTTCACCATGTTGATCAGGATGGTCTCGATCTCTTGACCTCGTGATCCACCCGCCTGGGCCTCCCAAAGTGCTGGAATTACAGGCTTGAGCCACCGCGCCCGGCCCGGCTATTTGTATTTCTTAAGTGAATTGCCTGTTTTTCCTTTGCCCATTGCTTTCTGGAATGTGGTTAGTTCTAAGTTTCACATTAGATTCTTGCATTATTTGTACTTTACCAGCAAGGCAAAGCCATAGTGCAAAGAGCATGGTATTGAGAGAAGGCCTAGATTCTAACTTCTAGCTAGTGTACAAATCCATTTGCTTCAATGGACTCCAGTTCTGTCAAATAAGAAGCTTAGGCCGGGCACAGTGGCTCATACCTGTAATCCCAACACTTTAGAAGGCTGAGGTGGGTGGATCACGAGGTCAAGAGATTGAGACCCCACCTCTATTAAAAATATACAAAATTAGCCAGGTGTGGTGGTGCATGTCTGTAATCTTAACTACTTGGGAGACTGAGGCATGAGAATTTCTTCAACTGGGAGGCGGAGGTTTCAGTTAGCTGAGATCATGCCGCTGTACTGCAGCCTGGCGACAGAGCAAGACTTCGTCTCTTAAAAAAAAAGTGGTTAGCAACTTCTACTTCTCTAATGATATGGGATGTTCAGTAGATCTGTACACTCTTGTGTATGGGATGGCAAAATTGTATAATGAAAAAATATGGCTTTTAATTAATGTTTAATTATAATCTGTCGGTAGCTACTTTGGCATTCCAAAGGCACTACCTGGTCCTAGCCTTTCCCATGTAATTATTTTATAGAATAGTGGTGACAGAAGAAATCCCAGGGGTTGGGCGTTTTACTTCAACTTCCCACTCAGGGTAAGAATTTCCTCCTGGGCTGGGCGCGGTGGCTCATGCCTGTAATCCCAGCACTTTGGGAGGCCGAGGCGGGTGGATCACGAGGTCAAGAGATCGAGACCATCCTGGTCAACATGGTGAAACCCCGTCTCTACTAAAACTACAAAAAATTAGCTGGGCATGGTGGCGCGTGCCTGTAATCCCAGCTACTCAGGAGGCTGAGGCAGGAGAATTGCCTGAACCCAGGAGGCGGAGGTTGCGGTGAGCCGAGATCGCGCCATTGCACTCCAGCCTGGGTAACAAGAGCGAAACTCTGTCTCAAAAAAAAAAAAAAAAAAAAAAAAAACTTTGTCAAAAAAAAAAAAAAAAAAAAAAAAAAGAATTTCCTCCTATGGCATAGAAAGACCAGGTAAATTCAACTTAAGCATTGTAGTCATTCATTTAATCAGTAACTGTTGTGTGTCTGCCATGTGTTAGGCATTGTTGGAGGTGTTGTAAAGACAGTACTGAAAAAGAGATGATGCTTTTGTGCTTAGGAAGCTTACACTGTGGGCTGGGCGCGGTGGCTCACTTGTGTAATCCAGCACTTTGGGAGGTTTAGACGGGTGGATCACCTAAAGTTGGGGGTTCGACACCATCCTGATCAACATAGAGAAACCTCATCTCTATTAAAAATACAGAATTAGCTGGGCATGGTGGTACATGCCTGTAATCCCAGCTCAGCTACTTGGGAGGCTGAGGCAGGAGAATCGATTGTACCGGGAGATGGAGGTTGTGGTGAGCCAAGATTGTGCCATTGCACTCCAGCCTGGGCAACAAGACCAAAACTCCATCTCAAAAAAAAATAAAGAAGTTTACATTTTAATGAAAGAGACACGTATGTGGTTGTCAGGTAGGTAAGTGCTATGAAGAAGCATGAAACAAAAGCAGGGTTAGAAGCAGTGAACTTGTGGGATGCTTGGGCAGCGTAGTTATTTTAGACGATGGGGTAGGAAAGGCCTCTCTGAGGAGGTGTTGTTTGAGTGAAGAAGTGGGCAGGAAGACCTACTTCTCTGAGGACTGATGCTCTGCAGAGGAATAGCAAGTATGAAGGCTCCTGAGTCAGAAACTAATTTGGCATACTCAGAATATCTATGTCTATATATTGCCCGACTGTATAGTCTACAGTGAAAGTATTGAGAACCTGCAGTGTGCTAGACACAGTTCTAAGTGCCTGGGATCAAACAGTGAATACCTCACACAAAAACCCTTACCTTCACAGAGTATGTATTCTAGTCAAAAAAATCATTAAAACGTTGGAAGCAGATGATTAAGTGCTGCAGTTTAAAAAGAGGCAGGAAAGGGGGATAGGAAGAGGGTTTGTGGTGAAGTGGGGATGTTGCTTGGAAAGTCCTCTCTTGTTAAACTTGAGCGAAGTCCCTAAGGGCTTGAGCGAGTGAGCTGTTCAGGTGTCTGGAGCAAGAGCGTTCCAGGCGAGAATAAGACTGTGAAGTGATTGCATATCTAGTGGGTATGAAACAACAAAGAAGCTCGCGTGACCGACGGGAGACTGGTAGCAAGAGGACACAGATGCAGCAGGAAGCTGATTATATGTGTCACTGCAGAGCTTTGTAGTGATTTTGGCTTTTTACTCTGATACCGAATACCACTAGAAGGGCTTGATTGAGAAGCTTGAGATGAACTTAGGTTTTAAAGGGATCCCTGACTTCTGTGCTGAAAACGTTCTTGGAGAATCAAGGATAGAAGCAGGGATACTAGGGATTGCAATCATCCAGGCAAGAGTTGATGTTGGTTTGGACCAAGAGTGTAACAGTGGGCATGGTCACAAGTAGATTCTGAATGTATTTTGAAGGTATGGCCAATACGATGTTGTTGATTGATTGGATTTAGGGAGAAGGAAAGAGGGGCATGTAGGATTTTTGGCCTGAGCAGGTAGGAGGTTGGGACTTCCTTTAAATGAAATGGGAGAAGTTGTGAGAGGATCTGGTGAGGTAGGGAGATGAGGAGTTCCGTTTTGACTTTTTCAGTTTGAAGTAATTATTAGACAGTCAAGCAGTGGCATGGAATAGGCAGTTGGGTGTCCGAGTCTGAAGTTTGAGGGAAGAATGGGGCTGGTTATATAAGCACATTCGTAGTTGATATTTCAAGGCCATGGGACTGGATGAGGCCACCTAGGGAGTGCCTGAAACTAGAGAAGAGTTCCTGTAACAGAGCCATGGGGGCATTCTGATGGCGAGAAGTTGGAGAGATGAGAAGAGACTGGACTAGGAGAGTGTGGCTTCCTGGAAACTGGTCAGGTTTCTTCTGCAGTTCTTCCATTTTTAATAATGCACACTGTGAATCGGTAAGGAGACAGAATTTTCTAAATGTATTTTACCACAGAACCTTTTTTTTTTTTTTTTTTTTTTTTCCCAGATAGGTAATAATTAGAACCAATTTTGGAAAGACTAACCTGGCTCATTTCACCCTACCTAGATGGCTGAGTTGGCCGGGGCTCTTTTTTGCAAGAACAGAATACCCACCGCAAACTGATTCAAGTCACAGGCTCGCATCACTGGGCAGAGCAGGGCTGCCTCTGGCTTCAGGCATTTGTTGGATTCAGATGCTCAAATAATGTCCGTATGGTTCTTTATCTTTCTAGCTCTCGTTAGGCTTCATCCTTTAAGTAGGCTTCCTCCCTGTGGCGGGCAAGATGGCTCTGGGGTCCTCAAGTTGACATCCTCCTAACTTAGCCACTTCAGTGACAAGAGCAACTATCTTTTGTTAGCACTAGCATAGATGGAATCCTCACAGTGACTCTTACTGGCTGGGCTTCTCGTGACAGACCCTGAGCTGGTCCTTGTGGCCAGGAGGTTAGGTTACCCTGGCAAGCTTGGGTCATGTGCCCCATTCTGGTGTCTAGGGAAAGGAAGTCTGTGATTGAAAGTCTCACCATGACTACGTGATATGTATGTTAACTATAATCCACCCAGTCCCTCATTGATTGATATTTGGTTCTATTTCTCATTTTTTGTTCTTACTGACAATATAAAGATAGCTGAGATTTGAACATAAGTTTTCTGGATTTCCAGTGTATAATTTGTCATAGTTGTAATGAATACATTACACAGTAAAGGAGCCTGGCTGGCAGCCGCTCTGTTAATTGGATGATGTGAATGGAAGGATGGGAATCCAGCAAATGAGAAGGAAAGCTCCTCAGGAAGCTTTGTGAAAAGCTGAAAGAATGCAAGATGCTTAACACTGCAACTCAGAGGAGGAACAGTGGTCGTTCAGCATGCACATACTAAGTGGGCAGTGGAGTACCACACAGTGTGTGGGCTTCGACTCATCTGTCACGGAATCCTTCTTTAGCTTCTTTGGGCAAGTGTTTCAGTTTGATCATCTTTAGAGTGAAGATGATAATACTGTCTACCTCATAAGAGTTGCCATGAATGTTGATAAGATGACACTAAAAAGGACTTCCTTTGTGTCTGGATATAGCATTAGTAGTAGGACTATCAGTACATATACATGGGTGTGTTCTGCCCACCCCATTTTTCTTAATTATTTCATTCTAACATAATTACAGCCTTACCTGCAGTTGTAAAACTTAGGCAGAGATCCTTGTACATTTTACCCAGGTCTCCCATTGGTAACATCTTGAAAAACTACAGTGCAATACAGTATCACAACCTGGATATTGACATTGGTAACAGCTGGGATACAAAACGTTTCCATCACCACAAGGATCCCTCATGTTGCAGTTTTATAGTCATAGCCATTCTCCTCTCACCCTCTTCTTTTTTAATCCCTGGCAACTACTATTCTGTTCTCCATTTCCATAATTCCCTCATTTCAAGTATGTTATATAAAAGTGATCATGCAGAATATAACCTTTTGGGATTGACTTTCTTCATTCAGTGTAATTCTCTGGAGAGTCATCCAGGTTGATGCATGTATCAATAGTACATTCCATTTTATTGCTGAATAGTATTAACCATTCACCTTTTGAAAAGCGTCTAGGTGGTTTCCAGATTTAGGCTATGACAAAGAAAGCTCCTGTAAACATTTAGGTACAGGTTTTTGTTGGAATACAAGTCTTTATTTTTCTTGGATAATTGCTGAGGAGTTCAATTGCTGGGTTGCATCATAGTTGTATGATTTGTTTCAGAAAGTACCAAACTGTTTACCGGAGTGGCTGTACCATTTTTCATTCCTTCCAGGACTGTGTGAATGATGTAGTTTCTTTACATCCTTGCCAGTGTTCAGTGGTTTCACTGTTGTCTGTTTTATCCATCCTGAAAGGTGTATGCTGGTATCTCATTGTGGTTTTAGTGTCCGTTTCTGTGGTGACTAATATTGAATCTCTTTTCATGTGCTTGTGTGCCCACTGTATATTCTCTTGAAATGTCTTTTGTCTATTTTCTTTTTACATGTATATTTTGACGCGAGTCCTTTGTCAGATACGTGGTTTGCAATTACTTTCTTCCACTCTGTAGTTTGACTTTTCAGCTTCTTAAAAGGGTCTTTCTTAAAAGTTTTAAATTTTAATGACATTCAGTTTTTTAATTTTTCTTTTTATGGGTTGTGCTTTTGGCGTCACACCTAAGGAACTTTTTACCTGTTCCTAAGTCCAGAAGATTTTGTCCTGTGATTTTTTTTTTCTAAAAGTTTTATAATTTTATGTTATTATTATTTTTTTTTTGACATGGAGTCTTGCCCTGTTGCCCAGGCTGGAGTGCTGTGGCGTGGTCTCGGCTCACTGCAACCTCTGCCTCCTGGGTTCAAGTGATTCTCCTGCCTCAGCCTCCCAAGTAGCTGGGACTACAGGCACCTGCCACCACACCCAGCTAATTTTTTTGTGTTTTTAGTAGAGATAGGGTTTCACCATGTTGGGCAGGCTGGTCCCACACTTCTGACCTTGTGATCTACCCGCCTCAGCTTCCAAAGTGCTGGGATAACAGGAGTGAGCCACTGCACCCAGCCAATTTTATGTTTTAGTTTTTTTTTTTTTTTTTGAGACAGAGTCTTGCTCTGTTACCCAGGCTGGAGTGCAGTGGTACGATCTCACCTCACTGCAGCCTCCACCTTCCAGATTCAAGTAGTTCTCCTCCTTCAGCCTCCTGAGTAGCTGGGATTACAGGTGCGTACAACCACACCCAGTTAATTTTTGTATTTTTAGTAGAGACAGGGTTTCACCATATTCATCAGGCTGGTCTCGAACTCCTGACCTCAAGCAATCCACCCACCTCAGCCTCCCAAAGTAGTGGGATTACAGGTGTGAGCCACTGAGCCCGGCCTATGTTTTACATTTAAGTCTATGATCCATTTTGAATTAATTTTTGTAGAAGATGCAAGATTTATAGGTCAGGTTCATTTTTTGCCTATAAGTGTCCAATTGCTCTAGCATGAATTGTTTAAAAGGCAATCTTTCCTCCATTTAATTGCTTTTGTGAAATATTTGTGTAGGTCTGTCTCTGGGTTTTCTGTTATGTTCTGTTGATCTGTGTTTTTATCCCTGTATCAATACCACAATCTCAATTGTAGCTATCTAGTAAGTCTTAAAATTGGGTAGACCAGTTCTTCTTACTCTACTCTTTTCTTCCCAACATTATTTTAAATATATTAGTTTCTTTACATATCCGTACACAATTTAGGACAGTCTTGTCTATACCTACAAAAAATCTTGCGGGATTTTGATAGGGATTATTTTAAGTTTGTTTATCAATTTGATCTCCGCTGACACTGCAGAACTTCATTCCTGGTCAGTTGGTTGGTCTGAATGTTAAGGATCCGTCTGTGGCCTTCTCTGATTCTACCCTAGTGGAGTGTGTTGGGGTGCTTGATTGTAGGTGGAAGTCAAAGCTCTCCACTTGGCCTTTGCGGCTTGCCTGGGGGTGGGATTACAGTTTTTTTTGGTGTGTGTATGTTTGGCTAGAGTAGAATGATTATTATCTAAAAATTTCCTGTCTTCCTAGGCTTCCTTTTATCTAGTTCTTTCACAAGAAAGCAGGCATTTATTGGGGGTTTTATCGTCAGCATCTCTTGCCATTTCTGGTTTGCTGGCATCGTTAGTTCCACGTCTGAGCTACAGGAGGCAAAAGAAAGCCCAAGGAACTCATCATCGTATTCCTTGGGTCCTGAGTTTCGTAGCCGGTCTGCCTTCTTCTCTTTACCTTTCAGGGTCTTCTTATGCTTGTTTTATATATAATGTCCAGAGTTTTGTTTGTATTTTGCTGGAGGGGCAGGGAAAAATGCGTTTATCTTCTTGCAAGCTGTGTCCACATTTTCTTCTTTTAATTATAAAAATTTTGAATATTTAGAAAAGTAGTATAGGATAATGAACATAAACCTACCTATTTTCTAGTTTTAAGAGTTGTAAATACTTTTTAGTATGTCTTAAATCTATTTTTCTTTTCTTTTTTTTTGAGATGGAGTTTCACTCTGTCACCCAGGCTGGAGCGGAGTGGTGCACTCTTGACTCACTGCAACCTCCGCCTCCTGGGTTCAAGCAATTCTCCTGCCTCAGCCTCCCAAATAGCTGAAAATACAGGCGTCCACCACCACACCTGGTTTATTTTGTATTTTTAAAAGAGACAGGGTTTCATCAGGTTGGCCAGGCTGGTCTCAAACTCCTGACCTCAAGTGATGCGCCCACCTCAGCTTCCCAAGTGCTGGGATTACAGGCATGAGCCACTGTGCCCAGCCAGTGTATATTTTCTGAGGTGCTTTTAAAGTAAATTAGAAATATAATGAAATTTCACTTTTAAATATTCAATATACATCTCTAAAAAATAAAATTTTTGAATATAAGGACAATACTTTTAGAGTGATTTATAGTAACATCATCATATTATCTAATATCCAGCTCATATTCTGATTTCCCTAGTTATTCCCAAAATTTCTTACAGCTTGACGGACAAAGAAGGATACAATCAAGAACATGAATTGCCTTTAGTTGTTAGGCTTTTACATTTGCTGGAATCTGAAATAGTTCCTTTCCTACTTTTTTCTACATGACATTGATTTGTTGAAGAAATAGTTCCTGTTGAACCTTGGAATGTCGCATTGTCATTAGGGTTGTGTCTGATTGTTTTCTTATGTTTCTTTTTTCTTTTTTTGAGACTGAGTCTCACTCTGTGGCCCAGGCTGGAGTGCAGTTGTGTGAACTCCGCTCACTGCAACCTCTGCCTCCTGGGTTCAAGCAATTGTCCTGCCTCAGTCTCCTGAGTAGCTAGGATTACAGGGGTACACCAACACGCTCAGCTCATTTTTGTATTTTTAGTAGAGACGGGGTTTCTCCATGTTGGCCATGCTGGTCTCGAACTCCTGACCTCGTGATCCACCCACCTCGACCTCCCAAAGTATTGAGATTACAGGCGTGAGCCACCTCGCCCAGCCTGTGTTTCTTTTCTCAGTCTACCCAAGATAGTGCTTCATCCTTGTGTTTCTTTATCTCTTATTTTTTCTCTAAATTTGAAGTTAGATCCAAAGGCTTGATTAGATTCAAATTTGGTGAGAATATTTCATAAATGACGCTATGCTAAGCAGATTTTCATAAGTTTGTTTTATTTATAACTTGTTTGTGGTAGAGAATATGCCTTCTGCATCCTGTGATACGCTGCTGGAGGACATTGAAGATATCGTGTCTCAGGAAGATTCAAAACCACAAGATCGGCATTTCGTAAGAAGGGATGTTGTCCCGAAGGCACGAAAGCGAAATACCCAAAAGTATTTGCAAGAGGAAGACAGTCCACCAAGTGACAGGTAAACATTTTTCCTTGAAATTATATTCATTTTCTTTCTTCCTTCCTTCCTTGTATTTTTTTATTTTGAGATGGAATCTTGCTCTGTCGTCCAGGCTGGAGTACAGCGGTGCAGTCTTGGTTCACTGCAACCTACGCCTCCTGGGTTCAAGCGATTCTCCTGCCTCAGCCTCCTTAGTAGCTGGGACTACAGGCATGCACCACCATGCCTGGCTAATTTTGGTAATTTTAGTAGAGATGGGGTTTCACCATGTTGGCCAGGCTGGTCTTGAACTCCTGACCTCAGGTGATCCACCTGTCTTGGCCTCCCAAAGTGCTGGGATTACAGACGTGAGCCACTGTGCCCAGGTGAAATTATATTCATTTTCATTCCAGAGGAGAAGCTGACACTACTAGTCTGTGTGAAATACATAATGTCTCTTCATTAGAATCTTTGAACTTTTTTTTTATTTTTGAGATGGAGTCTTACTCTGTTGCCAGACTGGAGTGCAGTGGCGCCATCTCAGCTCACTGAAACCTCCCCGCCTCCTGGGTTCAAGCAATTCTCTTGCCTCAGCCTCCGGAGTAGCTGGGATTACAGATACCCACTACTGTGCCCAGCTACTTTTTGTATTTTTCTTTCTTTCTTTCTTTCTTTTTTTTTAATTGCATTTTAGGTTTTGGGGTACATGTGAAGAACATGCAGGATTGTTGCATAGGTACACACATGGCAGTGTGATTTGCTGCCTTCCTCCCCATCACCTATATCTGGCATTTCTCCCCATGCTTTCTCTTCCCAACTCCCTACCCCCTGCTGTCCCTTCCCTATTTCCCCCTGACAGACCCCAGTGTGTTACTTTTTGTATTTTTAGTAGAGCTGGGGTTTCGCCATCTTGGCCAGGGTGGTCTCGATCTCTTGACCTTGTGATCTGCCTGTCTCAGCCTCCCAAAGGGCTGGGATTACAGGAGTGAGCCACTGCGCCCGGCCTGAACTTTTGATAGGAAATACAAGTTGAGTATCACTTAACTGAAATACTTGAGATGAGAAGTGTTTCAGGTATCACAGTTTTTTTGGATTTTGGAATATTTGCATTACGTACTTACCAGTTGAGTATTCCTAATCCAGACATCCAAAATGCTCCAGGGAGCATCCTTTGAGTATCATTTTGGCACTCAAAAAGTTTCAGATTTTAGAGCATTTTGGATTTTGAATTTTTGAATTAAAGAAATACAACGTGCATGTAATTTTTTTTTTTTTATTTGAGTGATTTTAAATTTGACAAGGTAATTAGTTAAAAAGAAATGAGGTGCCAAACTGGATGTTCCCAGCAGATAGCTGAGGACAACAGGAATCTCTTTGATATTACTGCAGTTGGTATGTAAGTCTGTTACTTCCAAATAAAATTTTTACTGGAGTTTGTGCTTCTTGTGAGACAGTAGTATTCTGGACATTTGAATTTTCTTAGCAGATTTTCAAATACTTATGGATCAGGTAAAGGCAGTAGGCACAAAGAAATTATCGCCCTGTTTACACTATTATAGTAGATCACTAGTCTGTGAAATTTTGATACAACATAACCAGAAAGAATAATGTAATTATATAATTTTAATAAGCCTGTATTTGTTTATCTAGTAAACTGTTGAAATTTATAATCTACTTGTTTTGTTGGGAAATTAACCTTTTAAAAATCTTTGAATTTAAAATTTGCTTATATTTTACTGACTGAGGTTTATCAAATTTCCCCTAAATGTATCCCTAAGGTGATTTCTATTTACTTATAAATTATTAGAACAATCCAAGTTGAAAGTCCTTTTATTTTCTAAAAATATTACCCTTTTTTAAGAACTCTAATTTTATAGAGTACTTTTAATAATGTCTTAGGATGACAGTTTAAGATTTTGATTAATTTATTTATATCTGTAAGTTTTAGAAGCTAAAGATTGCAACTAGTATGTAGGAGTCTATAAACAGACGTACTTTTCTTTATTTGCTGTTGCTGCTAGAACCACTTTTTTTTCCTATTGTTATTTTTATGTACCTTTCTAGGAGTTGAACTTAGTGATAAGTTAGTAGTATGAATTTAAAATACAATTCAGGGAAAAGTAGATATTTTTTATGTAGAGTCTTCTTAGAATTCTGTGGTTTCTTTATACTGATTTTAGACTTTTGATATAACAACAGATTTTGAGTTAAATTGGTGTGTTTAATTAATAGCTTTTGAACGGATTGTAGTGAGTTTATTTTTTTTGTGTAATATATCTTAAAATTATCGAGTGGTTTTTATTTTAAAAATTACTCAGTATTAAAAAAAAAAAAATTAGTATTGTCTCATGGCTGTAATCCCAGCACTTTGGGAGGCCAAGGTGGGTGGATCATCTGAGGTCAGGAGTTCAAGACCAGCCTGGCCATCACGGTGAAAAACCATCTTTAAAAAAAAAAAAAAAAAAAAAGAAGCCCATGATAATTTGCATGGCTACCCTGGAAGCTATTTGTTTACGACTTTTTTCTAAGGCCATTTTCAGATCTGAAAATTCTTTGTGAATCTAGGAGACTCTTCAGCAACTTTCAATCTGTATTGACTGGGGATCCTGAATTCTTAGAGCTAGTGGATTCTGGTGATAAGTTTTTTAAAGCAATTCAGGAGTGCAGAAGCCCCTCCGGTTTCCCCAGAGTACTGGACAGTCCCCTGGGCCTTGCTCACCTTGGATTCCCTCTTAGAGCCCCTGAGAGGAGCGCCTTTTTATTTACTGAAAATTTTTGTTTACTGAAGTGTTTTTCTTTTCTTTTTTTTTTTTTTTNCTTGGGTAGCATTGTGGGACACTGTCTCTACAAAAAAATAAAAAAATTGACAGCTGTCTTGGTGCATGCCTATAGTTGCAGCCACTTAGGAGGCTGAGATGGGAGGATCCCTTAGGCCTGGGAGGTTGAGGTTGCAGTGAGCTGTGGTCACAAAGCTGCACTGTAGCCTGGGCAACAGAGCGAGACCCTGGATCAAAAAAAAAAAAAATTACTCAATGAAACTAACATTTTTTTAATTGATTACTTAACAGCACTATTCCAGGCATACAGAAAATTTGGATACGAACGTGGGGCTGTTCTCATAATAATTCAGATGGAGAATATATGGCTGGACAGCTAGCTGCTTATGGTTATAAAATTACAGGTAATGAGATCTATAATATATTTTATTGATTAAATTTTTCAGATTTAAGTTTTTTTTTGAGATACATATTTTAGCTTAGCAGTTAAAGGGTATTTTTAGCATTACTTAATAGTTTTAAGGTTAAACAGTGATAGCTATTACACATTGTGTAGATACCCATGGATGTCGTATTGTAAAAAAACTTTAAAAAACTTGTATTTTGAAATAAGTTTAGATGTTTAGAAAAGTAGTAAAATTAGAGAGTTCACATATGCCCTTCAGTGAGCTTCCCTTGATATTAACATCTTACACAATTGTAATACAGTTAATAAAACAGGAAATTAATATTAGTGCATTTCTGTTATCTAAACTGTGGATTGTATTTGAATTTTACCAGTTTTCTCATTAACTTTTTCTGTCCCAAGATCTAATCAGGGATTACAGATGTGAGCCACTGCGCCCAGCCTATCTTAGTTATTTCTATCAGTACAGACTCATGGATATTTATTTTATTCTGTGGATATAGTCTAATACTATCATTGTGTGTTATGCAGCTTGTTGTTCTGCCTTGGCTGTTAGGACCTTGTTCAGGCTAGAGTTCGAGACCAGCCTGGCCAACATGGTGAAACCTAGTCTCTAATAAAAGTACAAAAATTAGCCGGGCATGGTGGCGGGCACCTGTAGTCCCAGCTACTTGGGAGACTCAGGCTAGAGAATCGCATGAACCTGGGAGGTGGGTTCAAGGTTGCAGTGAGCTGAGATCGCGGCGTGATGGCTCACGCCTGTAATCCCAGCACTTTGAGAGACCAAGGCAGGTGGATCACCTGAGGTTGGGATTTCGAGACCAGCCTGACCAACATGGAGAAACTCTGTCTTTACTTAAAATACAAAATTAGTTGGGGCATAGTGGTACATGCCTGTCCCCAGCTACTTGGGAGACTGAGGCAGGAGAATTGCTTGAACCCGGGAGGTGGAGGTTGTGGTGAGCCAAGGTTGTGCCGTTGCACT
Source organism: Cebus imitator (assembly GCF_001604975.1). Lineage (NCBI taxonomy): Eukaryota > Metazoa > Chordata > Mammalia > Primates > Cebidae > Cebus > Cebus imitator. Next base: position 3,161,520 of record NW_016107480.1, on the reverse strand, counting down.
CCATCCTGAGCAACAAGAGTGAAACTTAGTCTTAAAAAAAAAAAGAAAAAGAAAATAGCCTTTATATATTGATTTATATTTTATTTATTTCTGAGATGGGTCTCACTATGTTGCCCAGGCTGGCCTTCACCTCTTAGGCTCAAATAATTCTTTTATCTCAGCCTCCCAAGTAGCTGGGACTATAGTCATGTGCTTGGCTAAAAAAATAGCCACACACACAAAAAGAAGAAGGCTGGATGTGGTGGTTCATGCCTGCTGTAATCCCAGCACTTTGGAGGCCGAATTGGGAGGGTCACTCGAGCCCAGGAGTTTGAGACCAGCGTTGGCAACATAGTGAGACCCTGGCCCCACAAAAATGTTTAAAACATAGCCGGCGTGTTGGTGCTTGCCTGTAGTCCCAGCTACTTGAGAGGCTGAGGTGGCAGGCTTGTTTGAGCCTGAGAGGTAGACAGGGGCTGCACTGAGCTGTGATTGCACACTGTACTTCAGCCTGGGCAACAGAGCAAGATCCTATCTCAAAAAAAAAAATGTGCCTAAGATAACTTCCTAAAACATTAAGGAAAATCAGGTGTTGACTTTTTCTATGTCATATTAGATATCTAATACATTTTAATTTAAATTTTAGTCCATTTAGCAGTTTGTGTTTGGTCTTATAACAGTACTTGTCTGTATAAAATAACAATCCTGGTATGTTTATACAAGAATATTATATTTTGTTTTACACACCTACTTTCGTTTCTTATTTGGGAATAGTTAAAAAGGAAAAATTAAGGAAGTAATTACTTGAATGTGAATTTATTTTATTTTTGCTAATGTAGCACAGTCTGTTACTTTTATATATTGTATTGTATATATTTGTATTAATTTTGTCAACTTGATTGTTCCCACTTCAGAAATTCATAGTTTTAAATTCCACTCTGGCTGGCCTGCAGCAGACTGTGTAAATACTTTCTTCACTAGTCTAGGTATAGGCCCAGGAAATATAAACAGAATTAGCTTCGATAAGACATTTAAGAAGGAAATCTGTACAGATCTTAAATTTAGAGATTTGATGTGAATTACTTCTGGATTACCGATGCCAGTAGCCACTTTCTATGGAATAGTGAGAATTTATAAAGTTTATTATGGTTTACTAATTGATAATGTTTTTGTTGATCATGGAAACCTAAAATATTAAATGTGTAATTAATATAAAATGGTTATAAACTTTAGATTATGTATAATGTATATGGAGATTATTGAAAACAGTATGCAGATAAATTAAATCAAAATTACTTCTCAGTAGTCATAGATATTTTTATTATTTGGGGAAGAAAGATTATGTGGGTATGTATTTGAAATTGCTGCTTTTAAATATGCAAATTCAGGATATAATTATTCTGTATTAAAACTTCATAAGGCCAGGCGTGGTGGCTTATGCCTATAATCCCAGCACTTGGAAGATGGAGGCGGGCGGATAACCTGAGAACAGGAGTTCGAGACCGGCCTGGCCAACAAGGCAAAACCCTGTCTCTACTAAAAATACAAAAATCAGCCAGATGTGGTAGCATATGCCTGTAATCCCAGCTACTTGGGAGGCTGAGGTAGGAGAATTGCTTGAACTCGGGAGGTGGAGGTCGCAGTGAGCCAAGATCGCCCCACTATGCTCCAGCCTGGATGACAGAGTGAGACTGTCTCAAAAAACAAACAAACAAAAACAACATCTTCATAAAGGTTTAGTCGGAGCAGTTTGAGCCACCATGCCCAGTTAATTTTTGTGTTTTTATTAGAGACAGGGTTTCATCATGTTGGCCAGGCTGGTCTCAAACTCCTGACCTCGTGATCTGCCCGCCTTGGCCTCCCAAAGTGCTGGGATTACAAGTGTGAGCCCCTCTGCACCTGGCCAGGACCTGCTTTATTAAAAGAGCTTTTACTCAAGTTGAATGATGAATCATCTGTGTGCAAAAACAAAACAACAACAAAAAAAGAGCTTTTGCAACTTGTATTTTAGAAATACTTTGTGATGATGTCAAGTCGGAATGTGGTACCTTGTATTTGATTAATATCTTTTTGCAGAAACGAACACTGATTTATTTGCTCTGGGAGATAGTGTTAATTGAAATTAAAATGTATAGGTTAACTAAAATGTATAGGATGTTTCCTGGTCCTGGTCATTCAGTTTGAAGTAGCTTTGAATTTTGTAACATGTCTATGGGATATATTGGATTCACGTATGGGGATGTTTTCATAAGGAATACATCCCAGAACCATGCTAGTGATCAGTAGAATTTGAAGGATTTTAAAGCTACACTGTTTTGTTTGGGCTTAGATTTAGGTTGTTGCATGTAATTCAACTGTAAGTACCCAATATTTCTTAAAAACAAAACTTTGCCTGCTTTCTTATCTCAATTTTCTCTAAGAATCCACTATCGGCTGTGGCTTTCACCTGTAATCCCAACACTTTAGGAGGCTGAGGTGGGAGGGTCCCTTGAGCCCAGGAATTTGAGACCAGTCTGGGCCACGTAGCAAGATCTTGTCTTAAAAAAATTAAGCAATTAGCTGGGTGTGCTGGCATGTGCCTGTAGTCCCAGCTGCTCAGGAGGCTGAGGTGGGGATTGCTTGGGCCCAAGATAAGCCAAGATCATGCCACTATACTCTAGCCTGAGTGGCAGAGCAAGATCCTGTCTCAATCAATCAATCAATCAATCAATAGGTAACCATGTAATTTTACATTAATATATTGAGTTTGCCTATCTGATATTAATAAAATATATTCTAATAGGGAGTACATTAATTCTGTGGAATGCTGAAAAGCAGTAGACTTCAATTTCTTAAAAATACAAGTAAATGAAAAGTAGATAGTATGTTATGCTTCTGTTAGGTGCCACAATAAATTGAGCAGGTTAATTCCCAATGAAATGAGGATTTTTGTACACATTTTTAGGCAATGGAGCTGAATTGGTTAAAAGCCTACTGTGTATTAGGCATTTCACATATGTTATTGCAAGAATCAAATGAGATAACTGGCATGAGTTTGACTGCATATCTTAAAATGAAGAGATTGAGACCAGAAAAAGGAATACTCATGTGCTAGAGTTGTCATTGAGACATTGTTTGTCCATTTGCACAGCCTTATCTCTGCATTATGTTCTCCAGTCTTTCAAAGTTGATGCTTTAAAAGAAAGGCAGTTCAAAATGGAAATTTATTAATATTAATGGCTCTTATGAGAGTAGTTCTTGGCTGCCCAGCATCTTGAAATGTTTTTTCATATATTTCAAATGTTTATATATATGTGTGTGTGTGTGTGTGTGTGTGTGTGTGT